>NW_025335889.1:5512064-5577212 GCF_004798865.1 Varanus komodoensis
AAATGGAATTAAGATAGAAAGAACCTTTGCAAATCTCTTTACACATTGATCTGAGAATGCAGCGAAGAGGTTGGGATGAGAAAGGGGATGAGAAGGGTCTTGACGGGTCACATTGCCAACAGATAGATGAAAAGTAAGTTGGATTGTATATGATAGAGAGGGGTGGGTGTGTGAGAGAGAGAAAGAGAGAGAGAGCGCTAAATGTTTTCAGGTGCTTTCCTTGGGTAAAAGATTAAAAAACGGCACTAGTATGCTTTCCATTTCCATACCTTTACTCTGGGTAATAAGTCTATGTACTCACCCACCATCTCAGTCTTGTGCTTTGTATTATCATACTCTGCTCCACACACCTCAACCTCTACAAATGGACAGACAATTCCCCTTCCATTTTTTGGAAGATGTCGTGCCCCAAGGACCTATGCAGAAGTAACAAAATCATACCATTACTTAACACAGTTTTCCCAAACCAGGCTTGTCTTCTATATACCACCAAAAAGGTTCCCTATCAGCACATGCTTTAAATGTAGAAGGTTCTGGATTCAATTTCCAGATAAGGCCAGAAAAAACTCATGCCTGGAACAGTGGAGAACTGCTGCAAGTCAGTGCCTACCATGAAGGGTGAGATGGGCCAAGGATCTGACCGGGAATAAAGCAGTTTGCCAGGCTGCAAGAAAACCCAAGCCCAGAGGAGATTTTGGAACCAAAAGTATCTCTAGGTCTCTGACTTCCACTTAAATGCAATGAATTATACGGTGAGTCCCTGAACAATTATTCTGGTGAGGTGCTGTGAATTTGCCATTACCCAAACATTTTGACAAATGCATGTAGTATAAAAGCAATATAGTCAGATTCAACAAGCCCTAGCTCTAATTCAGCTGAGCTGAATGGTCCCAGTCTTGCTGAAGTCAGTTAACACCTAACGCTACAGCCTTATGCACACTTTCCTCCGAGTGATCCCCTTGAATACAGTATTACACATGTTTAAGGTTGTGTGGTCTCACTGAAGGCCCTGGAACAACTCTGTTACAACCACCATCCCATGCCTTCAGCAGATCCTCTGACCCATTTCCCCAACCCCGTGAAAGATAGTCATGATTGAGTTCCAGTCAGCATGAACAACACTAGAAACAATTCAAAAGTTTTGCCTCTCATCAGCCTTCAATGTTCCGGATAAAAATAGCAGATGGGGTGGTGGTGATGGGGCACAGCAGGACGGAAGCAACAAACTACTCTGTCCTTTGCTACCATTTTGCTGTTCACCTAAGTTATGAGCCCAAAGTCATCGCTATGCTTTAAACACAGCAATTCCTCACTAAATATTGCACATAATTCAGGAAATGGAATTTATATGTAGAGGGAGCCACCTATGGGTGGTAGGAAATTGCTGCCAATTCCCCCCCCCCCCCAGAGTATTATTTTCCCATAGCGGTTCCGGTGAGTGTCTCCTCTCATTTAAAATTCTTGGGTGAGTGGCATATGCCAGTTAATTTCCCTCTCTAGAAGTTACATATTGCACTGATCCAAGAAGATCCAATTGCTATTCTAGGAGAGGCAAACTCACCATCACTAAACATAGGCTGAGTCAAGGTACCACTATAATCTTCTGTTTAAGCACATATGCAGGAAAAACCTGCAAGCTGAATGCCTTTAAAACCTGTACAGAATGGCTTTGATGCAACGTGATTGGAATGAGCCTAGGTGGACCTTGGAATTTCACTAGTCTCCTTTCCTTTAGGATAGCTATGAGGAAATTGACAGCATTTGCTTCTGTTTTTCCACTAACCATGGTCTTGTTGTTACATCCAACAAGAATAAGTCATGGTTAATTTAAAACTAGCCAGGATCAATAGCCATGGTTTCTCATTCTGGTGTATTTTAACAAATCTTGGTTTTAACTAGAGAGAATTCTTGGACTGGGTATAACAAGAAACTGCCATCAGTTTACATCAGAAAATGGATGTTTCAAATTTCCATCTTAGGTCCAGGCTCTGTGATGCACTGTTAAATCTATGGTTTAGCACTACAGTGAGACAATACAAGGCCAGAGACTTTGAGTGGCTTCTTTCAGTCTACCATACATCTTCCCTGCTTTTGGTAAAAAGTAAACCATTCGGACTTCGCATTGTACACATTCCACAGAAGAGACAGGGTTGTTTGTAGGTATACATATGCCACGTTCTTATATTATACCTTTCATGGTGTAATATTGCAATCATTTGATGGTACAGACCAGGCAGTTGTGGGGAAGAGAGACATAGCCATCTGTAACAAAGTTAAAATAAGGACACAGTAGGCACTCAAGAGAGTCCAAAGCACAAACCTCAATGGAGATGTAAAGGGGCTCCAGTCCATGTACAGTGTTCTTGTCAAAGGGGTCGAAGTGTTCATCCCGCATGCTGGGTGGCTGCAACATGAAGCCACATCGGCCTCCTGCCATAAAGAGGGCCTGATTCATTTGCATTGGCTTATCTG
This sequence comes from Varanus komodoensis, assembly GCF_004798865.1. Lineage (NCBI taxonomy): Eukaryota > Metazoa > Chordata > Lepidosauria > Squamata > Varanidae > Varanus > Varanus komodoensis. Next base: position 5,514,537 of record NW_025335889.1, read on the forward strand.
CAATATCACAGGGATTTTAATCAGGAACCCTTCCAGTGCAAGATTAACAGGCATATTCAGCACTATGTTTGAAATACCTTACCAAAATTTTGTGTCAACTGGCCAGTTCACAAAATGCTGAGCACAGTCCTCTGTGGGCTACAGCGTACTTGTTCAGAATGCAGAGATATTTAGTTGCATCACTAGGACACTTAGTAGTAGCACAGTAAATGGCCTGCTGCCACTGCGAATGCTCATCGCCACTGGAGGCAGGGGGCAAGCACATAGTGAAGCCATCTCTTGCTGCTTCCACACTCAACCTACATCATTCCCAGGCATATTTCTCACACGTTGCATGGAGTTAGCTCCAAGTGAGCATCCTACCTTCTCGTGCATGGACACACACCAGCATAGTGAAGCAGGCGGCAGAGCTTCTTTCAGCCAAAGGACAGAATTCCATTTTGGAGAAGCTTTGGAGCCGCATTCCACTGATAAGCAGTGCCCTTGACAAGAGGGAATGGGGCCAAAAATACCTGCGGATTTTAGCTTTACTGCCACTAAGCAAGCCTAAGGCAAGGCATTTCAACCTTTTAAAATGGGGGGGGGGGGCTGCACAAAAGTCAGCAAACCACCAAGTACTTTGTAGTTGTGGAAAAGAGGCAAGAACTAGAAGACAGAGGTATGGTCTTCGGGGAAGCTCTAGACAGTGAGATTTTGCCCCTAGGCTGGGGGCGGTGTTACAGGGACAACTGCTCTGCTGCCCCCAATTATGCATGTGTCAAGCTCTATTTGTTTCATGAGGAAAATGAAATAAACAGCTCTTTTTTCCCTTCCTAGATGCAGAAAGGATTCTAACTAAGACACAAATCTGAATTGTTAATTCGCACAAATATGGCTCCCTCACTATTGTAAACAAGCACAAAAAGCGCTGTTGCTGATAACAGTACAAGCAACTAAATATCATACCAAACAGAAGCAGTAATATTTTTCCTATAGTACAGACATGCCATAAGCTACAGTCAGCACAGAGAGCTCCTTTTATATTCATACAACAGCTCAGAGGAAGGAGGCTCTCACCTGGTGTTTGGAAGTTTAGCGCCACCAACTGGCTGCCACAGATCCACATAGGCAGGGGATCATAGTTGGAAGAGTCCAGTCGCTGTCCCTTTGGATAGATGCGGGAAAGCTGCAACCGGTTGTACTGCAGGAATTTCTTGCCCTTGATCTTGTTGACATACTTCTCTGCCTTGGTTTCAGGGAAAGAGGACATGTCTCTGTAGCAGGCCCTGTCTGTGCCAATTTCTGTAGAGGACATGAGGCAGAGAGTGACATGGGTCAAGCTTTGGTCAGGATGCCGTCACCACAATATGGGCCAGGAGAAGAGAGAAGGTGTTGCTTGTGCAAAGCAGATATTCTGATCTTCAGAGATTTGTAGAGATTAGTCAGCCTAATACCAATGTATTAAAATCAATTGTGTTTATATCTTCAACAAATTTGTACACACAGATTAGCCCAAATAAGGGCCAAAACTTTGTGGGGCAAAACCACACCCCTTGCTATCCCAATATGGGTAAGTTTATCTTCAAATTTGTGTTCTGAATGTGCAAAGTCTTGAAAAGAGCTCCAGTACATGGGGACATAAAGGGGCAGGGAGGGACTTGTGGGTGTGCTCCTGTCCTTCCAGTTGTAGCCCACTTAAACAGGGCTAACATGAGCTCAATAAGAGTCAATGATTTACTTTTGGATGATTTTCTTAGAACATGGTGAACATCAACCAAGACTTGTTTGATCCAATAAAAATAACAGTTCTGAATACACAAAATCCATCAGTTCTGTCAATGCATGACCATGTCATGGCACTGCACTGATTATTCTCCTCCCCTCTCATGTGCACCAGCCAAACCACGGTTGCTGAATATGTGGTCAGTGCATTGGTGGAACATGGCTTGAGGAGGCGCAACCTGGCAACCAGCTCATAGAGTATATGACTATTTGAGAAGATTTGAAAGAAGCAATGGGAGAAATAGCCTTTAGAATCCACCCTCAATTTTCTTTCATCATTTTTATTTTGGACAGCTAAGCTGCTGCTAAGTTACACTAGAGTCATGATTATATTCTCAGGTAAGCTGAATTTATATTAACTTTGCAAATCAGACTTTAAACAAATATTTAAACAAAAATTTAAAAGGACCAATGAATCTCAGTTGGGCAGCCACTTTTGTGGTGTTGCTCCATGGTTACCAAATAATGTTAAAAGGCTTATGAGTGAGAGCTTTAGCAATCACCCCTGACATTTGGATAGGGAGACTGACTTCCACATCACAAGGCTGCACTGTTGCCAGATGTTGAATAATCACTTCTAGGTATGCAAAGTGTTAGACAAAGTTAATACTATATGCTTAATGGAATCGACACTTACTCTCTTCATCAAAAGGAACAGGACGGCAGTAGATGACTAGCTCAGAAAGCTCTAGTGCTATCTTCTTTCTTCGCTCCATCATCTTTCCTTCAGAAAGCTAGCAAAGAATCAAAAAACACTGCAGCATTCATGATATGGGTGGAAGTGCTGGCACAGATACTAATGTGATTATAACATCCATCTTCAGTTATTGGAAATGAGGATTAGCAAGACTTTGGAACTTCAGTATGGCTTGCAAAGTACATAGAAATCCTTTTCCATTTTCCTATAACGGGAGGTATTTAAGGAACCCAGAAATATGTTTTACTCAATCTTGTAAAAGTATATAGAACCTTTGGTTAACAGAGTGGGAAGCTAACTATTGCCAGGAACAGTAAGTATGATCAGGGGAATTTTGCATTTCTTGTCCATTATTATTCTTGCATTCTTATAACACTTGGACTTCGTCTGCTAAATTCTGCCTGATCATCACAGCAAATTTTCAAACTCTTCTACTGTAGGTGTTCTAGTGGAAAAGTGGGTCAGGGGAGAATGCATAGGGTATGTATGCATCAATGTATGTATGCACTTAGATATACATGAATGTATGCATGCATGTCTGTATGTACACAGGTGTGTACACAAATGAAAAATATTTGGATTTTGCCCTGGGAGCAGGAAAAGTTCTTTCCAGTGTTCAAATTTTACTTTTAACTGAAAAGGGGGGGAAAAGGAAGACATTCCACCCCACCACCCCCTTTCCAGCTTGCAAAAAGCATTCCAACATTTTGGTGATATATTGGATAAAGCAGAATCTTCATACATGGGATAGAATTTGGTAGAGGTAAACTTGACGAGGCGAACCTGCATCTGGAACTTTCCCATTAGGACTTCCAACTTTCCACATCTGGGCATAGCTTCAACAGAGGCGGTGAAGGGGTGGATTAAGCATCCCTGTGCCTGCCACTTCTCTGCCTGCTGTTGCTTTAGTGCAAGGAAGGGGAAGCCAGCATTCCTACTGCCTGTCTGCCCCGCACATAGCTCAGCCCTTTGCTTGTACACTGCCAACCAGCAACTGCCCTGGGGGTGGCTTACAACCATAAGAGACCAAACCTCCCCATAAAATAACCAATTGAAATGAAAATACAAAAACATTTTCAAAGTAACACACTATTAAATGTTTAAAGTATCAATAACATTAAGGACACCATGGTACAGTTAATAAACAGGGCTAGGGTTTAAAGATGCAGTGCTTGTAAGAAAAAGGTCTTAGCCTGTGTACCAAGACACTGAGCAGACCTCCCTGGGAAGGGCATTCCACAGATATGGGGTCACTACAGAGAGAGCTCTTCCTCTGCATCCACAGTGGCTTCTGCCTGCACAGTTTTAGATGTTTCAGGAGAGACCGCACATCTTACCCGGGCATCAGCAGTCTGGGCTGTCTCACGGATCTTCTTCACCCAGTCCAACAGATCTTCATGTGTATCAGCAGCCACATCCAGGGACCATTGAGAGACTGAAGCCATACTGATAGAGAATACAAACATGCGGTTGTTTTTCCCCTCAGGGCGGATGGCTGTGGGGAATATGACCAGGGTAAATCAGGATTAGGTCACGCAGACATGGACCACTGCCTTTCTCCAGATCCTCACAGCCATAAACTTGATCAAGAGAAGGGATATGTTAAACAGAGGCCAGCACTGCAGCCCAAAACTTCTCCACAGCATGCAGGTAGCACAGGTAATACTAATTATAAGGGAGTAAAAAGAGATGCAGAAGATTGGAAAGGGACAGAAACTGAGGCCTGGTATCTAGCTGTCCATATCAAAGTGGAGTGGATTCTCCCACAATATTTGCTCTTATGAGCAGCTCCAGGGACCTTCGACCTTTCTAGACTGAGTCTACTTTTAATTCCCTTCTGCAACTTGGGCCCATTTTAAATTTTATATTTAATTTTCTTCACTCTTTCTACTGTGTTTCCCTAACTCTATACTTCTCCCTGTCTCTGTTTTTCTCCTTCCCTTCCTGACTCTCCCTCCACACAAAATAGTTAGGAAATTACATAGGCAGCTGTCTTATACAGGGTCAGACTATCTGCTCCCCTTTCCGGGTACTGCCTGATCTGACTGACACCTCAGATCTCCAGTGTCTTGGGCCAAGGTCTTTCCCATCACCTACTTCCTGCACTTTACTCAATTACTGAATATACGTGTGGCCCGCCTTTCCTCAATAAGCCCAACAGCTAACAACACAAGTTAAAAGAAAAAAAATAAACCATATGACAAATACAATAAGCATAATGCAGCAATCATAAAACACTAACATAGAAGATGAGCTAAGAAATGCAAACAACCATCAAAAATAATTTAACTACAGTAATAAAATCTACTTCCAAAAAGGAAACAACCTTTCAGGGCTCAGAACTCTAGTAACAACGAAATTGTAAATTGACCAAGAAAAGGTGTTCTGAAGAGTAAGCAGTTGCTGCAATCATACTTAGTTGTATCTTCCTGTCTTCTTCATCCACTTACCAATCTGACAAGATGGTACATCCAGGACCCCTCTAAGCATGTCTCCCAGGGGACTGTTTTCATCTAGCTGCTCCTGGAAGGAAAAGTTCACACGAGATTACTACATTTCTGTACATGTTATAGTTTGCCTGCTCTGAGAGCTTCAGGACAGGCAATAGGACTCACTCATAGGAATGCACGGTTTTCAAACAGCAAAACATTACAAAACCGCTGAAAATGCCTATCTTTGCCTTAGCTGTTGTTCCATTTCCACCCAGCAATTCTTCCACAGCCCTGCTTACATTGCCAATGTTATTCCGACTTAGAGTAGACTGAATGCAATGCACAGGACTTATGTTAGAGTAATACTGGATACAACTCTTCAACTATTCTCAGACAAACCTTTCTTTTGTCCATGCATACCATCTAACAACTGTAGAAGCGTTCAGTCATCACCACCATGACATCTGGTACTTCTATTGACTTATTTTGTTTGTTCAAGACAGAGATCACCACATTAAAATGCTCAATGCAGTAAAAGCAGTCACCAAAAACAAAACAGCAGCAGCAGATGAAACACTTTTTAAAAATGAATTGAACTAACACGTTAGGGAGAGTGGAACTATAACAACTTGACAAGACAAAATGCCCACCAAAAGGGAAGGGTCTAAACAAAATGGAAGAAGGCTATCAGGGCAGGTTAAGGTAGACTTTCTAGACAGGGAGTCCCATAGCCTTGACTTGTCTGCAGAGTACTGTTCCCACATCCGAGCGGAATGCAAGTCAGGAGAGTCAGGTTGGTGGACAGTCAGGACAGCCTGAACAGGTTCTAATGGATGGGCAAGTTCATATGGGAGACTGCCCACATGGCTATTCGGAAAGCCTCATTTCGAGTCAAAGATCAGCTTGAAGCTCTCTGCAAAATCTGAATGCAGAGCCTTCTTCAGAAGAGACTTTGCAGCTCTCCCATTTATGTTCAGCCAAAATGAATGCTTACCTCCCTCTCAGGCTCCAGGCCAGTTGGACCAATGATTTCTTCCACATAATTAGCTGGAAACCATAGCTGCTTCTTACCCCCATAGTCTCCTCTCCACCTGGGAGAAAAAAAAAGATGCACATGCAAAACCATAATATGGGTTTTGAACAGGCAATGGAAACCATCAAGTAGCGTATTGCAGATATTGAAAGACAAAGCAATCTCAATAGAGTCCCTGAATTCTATCTTAGGGAGGACTACAGACATATTGTAATAGCTGCACCATATTTCAAACAGTTGGACTTCCATAAACTACCTAGTCGAACAAGGACAACGTCTGGGATTGTCAGCAATTTACAATGCCTGATATTGTGTTGAAACATTTGTTAATCTGAGTGGGGTTTTAATATCGATGTTTTATGTTATTTATTTTTTTAATCTATGTATTTATTGAACGGAGATGGTCTTTGACCGAAATAAAGTTTATCCATCTACATGCAAAACCACATATACTCAACATACAAACAATATCCTGATCTGAGAAAACCCAAATCTGCTATTCAGGATATTAACAGGGGGCATTAAGCAGACCAGCAGAGCTTACTAACTGTGCAACATGCAGAGGGCTCATCCAGAGCAGAGTGGGGAGAAGGTCTCCTGGCCCAGTTACAAGGAATGGAAAAAGGTGAACAAGCCTCTGCTGTCATCCACAGGGAAAATATCACCAGGTCTTGAAAATATTACCCTTTACCTAAGCGTTCTGACAAAAGTCCTCCTGATTATGGGCTGAACCTAATGCTAGGAGGCCCTGAGTCTAAACATGTTTTTCTTTACACAGTGAATAACATTTAAAATTTGCTGGCAGAAGATGTAGTAGCAGCCACGAATGCAGAAGGTTTTAAAAGGGGATTAGAAAATCTGGTGGAAGGTAAGGCTGTCAGAAGCTGATGGATATTACTGAAATATTGCCTACAGGATCAGAGACAGGATAATAGTTGCCAGGGAATGTGACTGGGAGGGTGCTATTGCTCTCATGTCCTAATCGCATGATGTTCTTATGTGCTTAGAAACCCGTGTCATTCCCAATCAGCTACAGAGCAGGATGGGACAAGCATGATTTGGAGGAGAGACGCAGTAGGTGCAAAAGGGAGATGTAAAGGAAAAATGGCAGGTGGGGAAAAGGTGATAGTCGATCACTTCTTTCCTTTGAATTTCTTCCTGTGCTGGCTACTGTTCAGCCATTTCGCAATATCCCAGGTTTGCAGACCAAAGTCTGAAACTGCATATACAAGTTCAGCTCTAAATGTGAGGCACAGATCCAGGTTAACATTTTGCATGTTTAAATTGCACAATGGGGGAAAGCGCCTTTGAAAGCTAATCTCAGAACAGAGGAAGTTAGCGAATGATTTGGACTGCTTGAAGATTGTGATCTCAGGAATGTCTTTAGAAGGAACCGAACACCTGAAGAGCAAAGGATACTCACCAGCCTCCTTCTTGTTTTTCGACATTCTGGATGACAGCATTTTTTGTAAATGTGAGCTCATCCTCCCGTTGAGCCTTGTAATCAAACAAAGCCTTTACAGCACACTAAAATAACACAGAAGAACAAGGCTGAGTGATCACTGCAGAAACTGGGGTATTAGGGTGGCCATGAAAGAACATGAGGCGTTATTTTCAAGGAACTGTGCAATTATCTGCTTACGATTATCACATCCCTTGCAGTCAATGCTGAGGCTGACTCAAAAGCTGATGGACCAGACCTGGTGTTGAAATTCTCAGTCATGGCACATAAAGTATGACTCATTACATGTGTGGAAGAATAATTGAGCAGTACTACACCTGTATTACAAAATCCTACTTCCTGTCTCAAATATTGAAGGCCATTTCTCACAAACAAAAAGAGGGGTGGGAGAAACAAACCAAGCAAAGTATGCACCAGAGACGTTACAGGTTCCAGAAGAATTCCAGTTTCCTCCCGCCTCTGCCATTCCAAGACCGGCCTTACCACTGTGTGCTTTCTGCTACCCATTCCAGAATGCCTAATGGTTTAGTGCCACCATATTTGCTCACACAAGGCCAAACTATGGAAACACATAAATAGGTCTCACCCTTCCTGAAACATCTACAAAAAGCAGCGATGGGAAAGTTCTATCCAGCTAAGGACGGGAGGACAGGAAGACAGGAGTTTAAGCCTCTCTACTCCCTGCTGTACTTTCCCTAATGAAAATCCTCCTCCTGCAAAATTGCTATCTCCCTGATAATGAGGACATAATAAATATGTAGTAACAGATAAATTCAGGCATCCAGTTGTTTCTCTATGCTTTCCAATCACAACAGGTGGCTTCACAAGACTGGCTGGCAAGACTAATTTATTTTTACATATGTATACATATTTATTTTTATGTTTTATATTTATCTCGTCTTATTTTCTGCCAAGGAACCCAAGACAGCTTTTATAGTCCTCTTCCTATCCTATTATCCTCAGTGCAATGATCTTCTGAATTTGTAATGACCTTTTGACTGAGCAATACATGTGTTACTTACATTTTATCCTCACAACAAGTTTAGGAGTTTGATCAAGCAGGGAGTCAGTGACTGGCCCAAAGTGGGCTTCAGGGCTGAATGGGAACTAGAACCCAAAGTCCCAGCACAATATTCCAACCACTATAGCACACTGGCTCGTTTTGGCCACCAACTGGCCTCAGCCCGCTCATTCTTGTAATACACTCCCACCCCTCTCCAAGAATGGTTTGGTATGGCATAGTATGCTATGTTACTAGTGAAATACCTTGAAGGTAGGCATTGGATTGGTCACAACATAAAATCCTGGATTTTGTCCTTCAGAGAGGGCACCATAATCTGGCTCCTGATGAAGAAAGGAAAAAGGGTGAGTTTGGCAGTATGTCTCCCCCTGTTAGCTGTTTGGACAAGCATAACAGAAGACAATACCAGCTGTGGCCTCTTGTAAAGCTATGTGACATCTTGAAAAGCTGGCAGAGTAAACTGATGAGCTAAAAAGGGCTACGGAAGGAGTGAAGCCGTATGTGTTTCAGTGCAGAGACAAAAGTGGCACAGTGATAGGTCCACGCTTGGTTAGAAACACAGGTATTTGTAGCTGGGCACCCCTAGGGAGCATCTAATTATGGAAATCATTTTGACAGAGTTAAGTTATAGAGCAGGGTAGACAGAGGCTAGAACTGGATCTACCAGCAGATCCTTGGCTGATTAGATTTCTGATCCTTAGTTATTTAACAACTGTAGCAACAGAAACTGTATTTTTCTCTTCCCTCCACCCAAAGCCCAAATTATATTGCTGAAATGAAGAATGCAGTACAAGCAATGAAAGAAAGAACTACACTCTTGGAGCAACCAGGAGTGGATTTACGTGTGGAAGCACCATCAGTCCTGTTCAAGTGATGGTGCTCAACAATTCCTGTGCTCAGAGTTCTTTAATCCTGAATATGCCATTTTATATCAGGCTTCAGTTGGTGGACCTCAAAGGTCTAGTTAGAGAAAGTAGAACCTGCAAGCTTGACGTTAGCCCTCACTCCCCCGCTCTGGGAAAACAAGATCAGTCCCAGCCCCAGGTCAGGAAGAAGGCACTGGGCTCCACACAGTCCATGCCTAATGCCACACTCACCGCCGTCCCAAACTTCTCTAGGGTTTCCTCATTAATCGAATACCTCAGCTTCATCTTGCGGTACAGTGGGTGCTTCTCATAGTAACTGACTAAGTCCACCAGGCTGTCAAATTCTGAGTTATCCAAGAAGACAGTCTGGTTGTCCTGCAGAACCCGGCAGTGCTTGATCTGCCCTTCTGCCCTGGGGGAAAACATACAAGCAGAACTCTGACCAGAGAAACCACAACACTTCCCAAACAACAGTGCAGTAAAGGACAGAGAGTGTTGCCTGTAGGTGACAGCGGTGGTGCTGAGAACTGACTTTCCCCTCCATAGCAATGAGGCTGGTGCACACGCAAAACCCAGCCCATAGTGCCTTGGAGAGGAACCACTCACCGAAAGGAGATTGCATAGGAGTTTGGCTCACTGCTCTTGCGCACAAGGAAGGCTCCGTCCCTTGGCACCCTCATCAGCATCCGCTCTGCCATGGATCGGGTGAGATTGGCATGGTACCAGCTGGAGGTGAAAATAGCACAGTGTAAGCAAATAGCTAGACAGCAATAACTGATGCATGTTTAGGTCCCAGGATTAAATTTCATAGAACAAAAAGGAAAGAATGCAATGGGCTGTGTTGCTTTCTCTGTAGATTTATAGGGTTTCATCACAGAAACTGGCTAATGCAGCATTATTAGCCAAGTATTTTATTTTACTGGGTCAGTAAAAGCTCCCATGATTAAGTTATAAGAAGCAGGGCACAGACACTCCCTTGACCTCTACAGTTCCATTCCTCTCCTTGGCAGAGACAAAAATGGCAATGTTCCATTTTCACCTGCATTAGCCATAGGCTATGCTAATGAAGAATCTAAGCTGCTATGCAAGTATTGCCAAACATAGCAAGGTTTGGTCAGTAAAGATATAGGCAAGTTGTCTCCTAGGGGCTTTATAGTACAGTAGGATATTGAAGACATAATCCTCAACAATGGGTAAAAGTAGGGAGAATGAACAAACTATTTGAGGGGAAATACCTTGTTCTTCAATTCTGAATTGTGCTGATGAAGCAAGAGAGCTATATCCAAACCAGGCTTAGGAGAGGCAGTTCTGTAATTTAAATTCTGCACATTCCTCTCTTGCACTTCATGAATATAGCTTGGTGAGAAAAATCAACAAGGTGAACTCTTCTTGGCAAGCTGTTCTTACTCAATATTGCAGGAACCTGTTCAAAACCATTTCAGTTTTCTATTCTGACATCAGGATCCAGAATGCTCTAGCCAATCCAGCCCCCAGAGTGCTAAATTTGAAGCTACACTGCTCTGAACTGATCCCAGTGCTCATGCTTCATAGGCACTCATGCCACTGCAATTGCCATACACAGGAAGGCAGCAAGCACTCCTTTCCTCCCATCACTTACTCCTTGCTCTCGTGAGCATTGGTCTGTGGCACTGGCTCAGTCAGTCTCATCTCAAATTCGTTGCACCTGAGCGGAACTTGCTGATAATGGGTGATGAGGTCATAGAGGCTGTTGAACACCAGGTTGTCTGTGAGGAAGAATTTGGGGCTGCCAGCATCCTGCCGGGAATGGATCCTGCAGTGCTGCACTTTCCCATTGCGCCTGCATGCAAGCAGAAAGAAGATATGACCACAATCCTATGCACATTTGTTCTGAAGTAAAATCCTGCTGGATTCAATGGAGTTTACAACCTAGTGAATGTTTTTAAGATTGTGAGCTAAATTTGCTTTTCTGAAATGCCTAGGTTAAGCTTGCCAGACAGTGACAGATACGATACATGAATATATGAGGGAGAGTCATGTCATGAGTCTTATTCAGTAACACAACCCAACAGGATAGCTTCCAGTGGGCTATCTGGCAGCTCCTGAGATGGCTATGGGGAAAGAACAACAGATGGAAAGCCAAATGGGGAAAAGCAGCAGCACACAGGGGTGAACTGAAGCCTGCTTGTGGATAAGTACATTAGGATGCAATCCTCTCCATGTTAGGCAGAAAAGAAGTCATACAACCCCCAGCATAAGTAGAGATACACTAAAACATAATATTAAAATTCTATGATAGAAAATATAAAACAATGTAAACAGCTATAACAATTTCAATAACTAAAAGAACGGACATGTCTCATCATATGCTATGAACTGCCTGGCATATATTTGCTGACTATTAACCTAGCGCCCTAGGTGACTATTTGCCTCCCAAAAGGGGACAAATCTTATAACTACTGCAGAAAATGCTGAATCAATTATGTAATGAACACAAACTCTTTGAGTCTCCTAGAAGCACTAGGGATCGTGCAAATGGTCCCTACCTAGGAAATGAGGCATTTCCGTTACAGAAGTAGCTCCAGAGCTGCTGGAGTGATCGATACTGAGCCCGAGAAAGCCTTACCAGAAGGAAAGGGTGTAATCACCCACAAAGGTCTCACTCTCCCGCACCAGGAAAGAGCCATCGGGAGCCCCCGTCTCAATGCAGTACTCAGACAGCAGCCGTTCAGCAATTTGGCGCCCATCACGCCCTGCTCCCAGCTTGCCGTGGAACCACTTTTCAGTGGAGTGCAGTTCAGCACTGTTGCTTGCCTAGCAAAGGAAGGAAAAGGAAGACTTAGTAGCTTAGTTTCTTGTATACAGGACCAGCTCGGTATGAAGGAAGAGCCACCATCATGGCAATGCTTCAGCGTTCCTCTTCCTTTTCCTGTAGTAAAAACAGATTGCAGGGGTTCAAACCCACGAGTCAGCTTCGTAGGAGAAAAGCATTTCCAGGAGCCTCTCAAAATCTCCTCCATACACTCTTATACCTCACCAGGAATGGACATATTGAGAGAAGCTGAAGGACCCAAGACTTGTGGCTCCTGCTTCCAAGAGGCAATGCCAGCATATCAAAAAACCAGTGTGTGTACATTACTGCACAACCAACTTCAGAAAGCCATGTAAGGCAGCTTCATATGCTTATAACCGATTCTGGCTGCCTCTGAGTGCTAAGTACCACAGATCTTTTCCTCCCATCTTCAAAGGTAGTTCCTCTCATCTTCATGGTTCATGATCCATGGTTCTTCCTGTTTGCTCTTTCCTTGCTGCAAGGGAAAGATTTCTTTTTGCTGCAAGTAGAAAGTCGGAGCATGGTGTTGTCTTAACTCCAGTCCCAATCTGACCTTAACTCTGGCTTTTAGCACTAGGAAAGACAGATCTTGAATACTGCTCATTCCCTTGAGTGGGAGCTTAGTTACAATGCAGGTCTCTTCTTTTAGGAATGAGATTCAGCTTGGACAGAACTAGATACACCTCTTTAAAAAGCACTGAAATCTCCTCTCTTCTGATTCAGGAAAGAGCAGTTCATTCCAGGCTGACACAGCTCAAGTACAAGAGCACGAGGCACGCAAAAGATTAATCCCAGGCATCTCTGCATAGGACTGGGAGACTCCACAGCTGGAAAGCCTGGAGAGCTACTCCAGTGACTGCAGACCAAAGTTCCCATGTGGAGGATCACTCAGCCAGAGCACAGAAATTGGCTTCTCCCTGTGCCAGCCAAGATGGCTGCCTCCTTCATGTACCAGGTACCATCCCATGGATTGCAGACAGAATTGAGCTAGATGAACCCTATGACTGGGTTCACAGAACATAAGCCATGGTGGTTTAGAAGCCAGAGATGGCTTCTTGCACTGTCTGGATACAGCCAGAGTTGGGTTCAGGCAAGATGACAAGCCACCTCTAGCTTATAAACCACCATGGTTTATCATGTTGTGTGAACCCAGTCACTGTAGGGCCACTTCTTATGTTTCTATGTTCCAATGAGTCAAAGAACTGAAGACATTCTGTATTACAGAAAAATGCATGGTTGTCTCACATACCTCCTTTTGCTCCTCCTCATCTTCATTTCCCAAATCACTGGTTCTTTCCCCAGAGTAATAGATTTTGGTGCTGGTCAAGACAAAGTAATGTGGGTTCCAGTCCTGCAGGGATACATGTAGCAAACCTGCTTATTCAAGAACAATGCTCCTATGAAAAAGCATCCTATGACCCCAGCCTTTCGCCTCAGTGCCAGAACTACCCCCAGTCAGAATCTCTTACCCTTCAAATATTCCCCAAATTCCACCTTTTCCAGTAAGCCCATGACACAACTGTCTAGTCCAGGATTAAGCCACTTTGGAGGAAAAAGTGTCCAGGGACTGCCTATATCTTCTGTACCTCCTCTCATGGGACAGGCCACAAAAGGAAGAAAAATGTTGACCAGCTGCTGAAATTCAAGGGCAAACCAGTACAGAAGGCTACCTGATCAACTGAGTGTTCTCATGTGAAATCTGAGCCTTCTGGGCCCTACAGTGATTCACATCTCCTGTTGTTGCATTCAGCAGCACAAGGGACATGTGGGGGAGGTTGGGAGAGGAATAAAAGGGACCACATGCAGCCCACAGGCCACGTGTTTCCCACACCTGCCTTAGCTGATTGGCCCCACCGTTATAAACAATGTCCTCAAACCAGCGGCATCATCATAAACTGTTTCCCTGTTTATCCTTCCTCTGGTACTTCCTGTGTGTCAAGGTTTAGATTGTTTGGCCCCTCAGAGCAAGGGTTGGTCCCCTGGTACTCTTTAGAGTGCCATGTACTAGAGAGAACATAAAGAGTTTATGTAAACCTGTGTGCACACACATACAGACACACTGAGCAAAAAAGCCACTCAGCTTTGTCATACTGTTGGATCTTCTCCCCTTGAAAAATTACTATAGTTTCACTAATTCTATTCCGGCATTCTACAATCTTGTTGTTGTTTTGGTTACCCAATGTATCTTCCCTCTAATCAATGCCCAGAGAATGTCCTTTAGAGACATTTTCATCTTGGCTGGGGAGCTGACGTGTTGGGGTGGTCAACCCATCCCTGCCCTTGTGTATGCATTCTAATCCAAGACGGTGTTATGGCCAGGTCTGAAATGCCTGCAGCACATAAATGAAATGCGCAGAATGGCAGAGAATATACAGAAGGGAAGAGTCTTTCTCTGACGGCTTTGCAGGCATCAGATGCTTGATGGGCCACTAAATATCAATAACAAAACAGTGATTTATGGCATCCCTGTCCAGTCAGGTTAATTGATTTTGGTTCATACAGACCAACTAAATCTAAGAAACTTGCAGAAGAGTCAGAAGGAGTGGTGCGAAGAAACCCACGTGACTGATAGGGTCTTCCAGGTAGAGGATCCCATTCTTGATTGAGTTACTGATATCATTCTCTGAATACACAGCAGATGATGGCACTTCTTCGTAAGCACTGCCCTCGGCCAGTTTCTTGTGCTGCAATGAGAAATATGCATATCAGTTTTTCTGAAAAAGAGCCCAGAAGGACTAGGCTAGTGTTATCCATTCACCTCATTTCTGATATCTCTGTATAGAAGCCACAAGGAATTTCATGGCAACAGTGCATAAGAAACGCAGCCCTGCATAGAACATGTTTTGTTTTATGCAGGTCATTGCTGATAGATTAATTTATGTTTGACATCACTCATGATTTTATGTTGCATTGTTTGTTGCTGATATTGTAGTGATAAAATAACAGAAATAAAATAAAGGCTACCAAGCACAATGGACATTGTGCTCTAAGCCATTGCTTGGAATGCCTCAAGCATCTCAAATATTGATTTTTCATCTCTTTTGCAATGTGATAAATGTGATCTGATATTCTTGGTATGCTTTCCCCACCCACACGTGTATATCCTTTCTTAATTCCACTTAGAACGGATGTGTGTTGCACTGGTGGGAGTGTATATGGGAATTTGGGGTCATTGTGCAGCCGCACTATTTTGGCAGGATTCCTATCACCACCACCACCACCACCACCACCACATTATATCCTTCCTTTCTCCCCTCTTGTGACAAATCCAAGCTGGCTTACATAGTTCTCTGCTACTCCATGTTTAATCTCCTACCATCTGCCCTGTTGAAGCAGGTTAGGCTAAAAGTCTGTGACTGGCTCAAAATCATGCAGTGAGTGCCATGGCTGAGTGGGGAATGGAACCCAGATCTTCCTGGTCCTTAGTCCAACACGCTTATCCACCACACCACAGTGGCTCATCGGTCCAACTAATTGGAGGCAACTTGCAGGAAGATAGTAGGGGTGGAAGCTGCAGTGTCAAAGAAACTTGCATAGCTGATGGGGTCCCACTGACTCCAGTCCCCAGTTTAAGTTCCAGATACCATCCAACAAAAGGACCTTGCCTTTATAAGGATCTTCCTCTTCAGCTGGTTTGGTGATGGCAGCCCATCAGCAGAGACATCTACTGGTTTGGTCAGCAACATGTCTCCAAAAACCTTCTTAAAATTCTGAGCCATATTCCGCTGTTGGGCAATGCTGCAGTGATCTTCGATGGACAAGATCACAGGATAGCTGAGAGACAAAAACACGCAGGCTGATTAGGAGGAGCATGTTAGGTTTCAACTCTGCTGAAAGCAAGTTCTGCGCTTAGCACAGCTCTTCAATTCCTCTTGCCCAACTTTCCCTCCAGATCAGCTCTTTGGGTACCAAACAACTCCTGCAAGTCTCCTTCAGCTTCTAAAATTCTACCAGCTTCCATGTAGGAAGCTCTTATTTCTACACAGAAACAGGATTCTCAGAAAGCTCAGCTATTGGAATCACCTGACCTCTGCTCAGATGGGCAAAATGTGTGAGGAGGAGGGATGCTTCAGAATTTCGGGAACAGCATTTAGCTTCTTGAGAATCTAAGCTTTAATAAAAGTGGGCAGGGGGAACAAGAAAAAAGATATAAACTCCCAGTCCTCATAATGGTGGTGATGAGGGGGTATCTGAAAGGTCCTGGCTTTGCTTGCAGAAATTCTGAAGCCTGAATTCATGCCAAAGGAATTGCACATTAAAAATTCCATCAGCGAGATTAGAAATGAAGGCCATATGATATAGTACAAAAGGTATCATTTATGCAATTTCAGGTGAATTATAAAGATTTGCTCAATGTGCAGCATTTACACTGGTCAAAGAAACCTGCTTTACTTGGTGCAGAATAAAAACATATATTTCATAGCACACACTACAAAATTGCCCCATATACAATTTATGCACCAAATGCACATTGAATAATGAACTATTTTTATCTGCATTTTAAGATATGTTACAACACGGAAGTCAAGGGTGGGTATACTGACTACTACTACACCAGTGAAACATTTGAGCAACATTTTGACGGTGGTTCATGTACATACATTCCTGCACTGCATTTCTACAAGCAGGAGCAAATATTTAAGGTCAGGAATCTGACCTACCATTAGGCAAATTTCCTGAAGACTGGGATGTCACGTTTCTGTTTTACTTACTCTGAGGTCACAAAAGCGTGCTCCTTGATAGTGGCTAGGACATCCGAAAATTTGATTTTGGTAGTTAATGTGTGTCCATGATAAATCACGGGCATCCCATCAGGGCCATCCCAGCAGTCAACTGAAAAGGAAGTAGACCCAGAAAAACACAACTAAGCCACAATCCATTGGTTCATGTAAAAGACAGCCACAAGGAGGCAGGAATCACTCTAAAAGAAATCTTGAATAAGGAGTGTTTGCCCCAATGGCCTTGCTGGCTGGGAATGATGGAAACTGTAGTCCAATGCCTCTGGAGAGAGCCTGCTGCAGAGGAATGCATGGGGAACGTCTGACAGCCACTAGCCTGGCTGAAACATTCTAGTGAACAAGATCACTTCCTTGCCCCTCCTGATGCCAGTGGTGTTACAAGGTGCATTTCAGGGTCGTAGCAAGAACGCACTGATAAAGCTATTAGCACAATGGCATGGAAGGAGTATCTTTCATGCTATGTTTACAAGCTAAAGGAAATGCATGGGGGGTGGAGTCCTGGCTTCTTCCAAAGGTCGCTAACACAGGGGATTCTGAGCTGGGCCTGCGTTCCGACATGTGGAACACAGGACGCTGCCTTCCTCCAGGTCCATCTAGCCCTGCACTGACTACTGTGAGTGGCAGATGCTCAACAAGGTCCTAGGCGGCAGCAGGGAGAGGGAGAACACCAGCACTCACGCTCGATACAGCGACATCCCAGGCGCAGGCAACGAGCATAGGCTTCCAGCGAGGACTCACTTGAGAACTGGTCTCCTGTCAGGTACCTACCATGAAGGGAAAACCAGCCATACTTCGTAAGTTCAACAGGGATTTGCTGCCAATATCACAGCAACTCACAAAGGATCACAGTGACACTTCAGCGGCTCAGATGAAATGGGGCATTTGTCAGCATCTTTTACATGCATAGGGTGCACAACTTGTGCTACCCGGTGGAGCACAAGTGGCCATGCTGTTCCAAACAAGGAGCAGAAAAGACTGATGCTTTGCGCACAGCCGAGAGGAGAATGTCAGCACGGAAGAAGCAACAGTAACCTAATTCAGGGGTCTTCTGAAGGCAGCCCACTGCAGTGTATTACCACAAAGTGTAAAGATCCCAACAAGTGAGTATCAAGGTCAGCACACAGATAAATTTGTGCACCTGCCTCCCTTCCAGAAGGAAATGGGGTATGTGCCAAAAGCTGAGGAAACCTTGGAAAGCCTTCTGTGAGCTATGTGGGGAAATACAAGCTTCCTCTTAGGAAGGAAAGTCCTTTCAAGAATGCGCTGGGCATAAAATAGATATTTCTGGGGGAACCTGAGAAAATCGTCTCTGTTGGGGGACACACGTGTGCCAACTTGCCCATTGGCTGCTTCTTCAGCAGCTGTGGGACACAGGCTGGGGAGATTCTGAGATCGCACAGCTTGCTGTGATTGAGAACAAAGCTAAATGCAGCTATTAAAAGCAGCTGCAGGGAGGCAAAGAAGCTGGTATCAGTCAGGATATGGTCAACATCAGGTTGGGGAGGGGATCTGGCTGGGGCCATGACATGGGGGCAGGATTAAACCTGCCCCTTCACTGTCCCAGGCCCAATCGAGTGTTCCCCTTCTGATTTTTTCTTTTACCAAGGGAGAAAGGGAAAAAATCCACAAAGGCAGATCTATTCATGCATTTTTCTGTAAATGATTGGTTCATGATCTGTAAATGATTGTTCTGCATGTTGACCTACCAGTAAGAATGGGTAACAGATGAAAATGGGGACAGTGGGGAAGCAGTTCCTATTCAACATGCAAAGTGTGCTCTCAGAAGCAGACCCAGATAGGTGCGAAGGGAAGAGACAGCAAGAGGCTTGTCTTTTCTCTTACGTATTATGTGAGGAGGAAATCCAGTAGTGGGAGAGGGGATTGTTCATGTCCTCCGGTCGCACAACGTCAAGCTCTGAGTTCCAGATGCTGTTCTCTTTGGAAAACAGGAAGGCAAGAAACTGCCCAGAGGAAAGAAACAAGGGGTGCGTCATACAAAACAGTAATACAAAGAATGGTTCCAATTCTTTTCATTTACCCAAAATATTTATATGCCACCAGGTTGGTACATATAGATCCACAAGGTAGAAATATGGATCAAAAATTAAACACAGAATAAAATGCTAGGATCAGAGCCATACAAACTAAGAAACCAATCCTAGGATGCTGGGACAGTATCTGGGAGGTGGTGGGAGGTGTGGGGGAAGGATAATTTGGATTTCCAGATGCAAGGTCAGAGAGAGAGCTCCAAACCCAGAGCTGGGAATCGGAGCTCCGTTTCCCAACCCTGCCTCTTGGCAACCAGCACAGAAAGATTTGTTCCAGCTGCCTTTCCAAGGTCAGGAAACTGACCCTGGAGATGGGAGTAAAGAGTATGGAGAGAGGAGGTGACTAAAAGCATCAGGATATTAGTTATCCTGATGGCACCCAAGCCTCCTTCCCCGTATCTCTGAGTGCCCTGAAAACATCCATCTAGCTAGACTGGAGCAGGGGCGCAGTGAGGTAGAGATTGCTGCCACCATTCCTTCTGCACGTGCATAAGTCTGTAAGTTTGGGTCCTTATGAGCATCAAGGGTACGATCAATAAAATGTACCCTAAAGCAACAAACCTTCTCCAAAACACTTGGGCAGGAATCATAACTGCACATACTAAAAAGTAATTTTATAATAAACCAAGCACAAATTCCTTCCTAATAAACTTCCACAGGACTGGGTTGCGCACCAAATTCTGCCCTTGCAGATCTGGTTGCTCTGGGGACTACTGTTTTATGGACTGCTTTACTGGATGCTCCTGGTGGTCCTGTTTATGTCTGCTGTTAGAATGTCATACTTTCGGGCAGAAGGGAGCTATGAGCTGTTTCAAAGAGTTCCTTTACTAGAAAAGTTGCAAATCAGTATTTGATTTAAAAGGAAATAAGCAATAAACCCACAGGACAACAAAGTGATAGGAGTCACTATGGCAATCCCATAATGTCTACCTAGAAATAAGTCCCACTGTATTCAAAGGGCCTTACGCTTACGTAGGTGTGCATCAGGTTGCAGCCTTAAGGAACAATCCTATTGCAATGGAGACTGTAAAGACTTACAGCCATCCTGTGCACAGTGGGAGAAGCACTGGATGTAATCTTTGCCTCCCCATCCTCGTGCCTTGCATATTTCACTAGACAGTTTTTTCATCTAGCTGGCTGAACAGTGTTGAAAGGGGAGGGAAGGTAGCTAGATTAGGTTCAGGATAGCTGGCATCCTACCTCCTCCTGTCTTTTTCCTCCTCCCCCACTGAAATCCCCCCTTTCCCCCTCTCCAAGGTCAAGTTCCTCACTTTGAAGGGCCGCAACACAAGCTGAGTGCAAGGGTGAAAGGAACTGGATCTCTGATAAAGGGTTGTTTTCAACCCTGTAATCTGAACTATTTCCCTCCATGTTTTAAACAACAAAAGCACTGAGCTATCTTCACCTACTAAACAACAGACACATTATCTCCTTTATTTCCAACAGCTAAATGCTTGGCAGAAGTAGAAACAACCACAAAACCCCACTGAATCTCCTATACTGCATTGCAGGGCCGCTTACTGCAGAGGGGGGCAGAAAAGGCAGCTACCCCCTGACCTGATTGTTCCTGGGCCACTTTTGTAGTAATAAGGGAACAGGGCAGCCCCAGCTGAGGTACCAGTGGTCTTCATGAGGAGCAACAAAATGTCAAGAGGAGGGAGAGAAACAGGTCTTCAGAGGTCCAAGCATGCCAGGGCATCTGTCTATATAACAGTCCCTTTCACTTTGTTCAGGATTCTGGGAGCCTTACCTCATCCAGGGAAAAATAGGGTTCTTCAATTTCCCGCAGTGGGTCCTTCAAGAAGTTGAATATAAAATCTTGAACCAAGGCTAGGTTAGTAGCCCAGTGTTCCTGAAGATAAAGGAGAGCAAGAACCAGTCTTTGAGAGGCCATATCCTTCTGGTATTTCCAAGCATGAAGGTCATTAAAATGCTCAGACTATTTTGCAAGCATGTTCTCAACCAACCTGATACAGAAATTAGCTTAACACAGGAAACAACTCAGGTATGGAAATGCCCTAAATGGTTTTTCACATGCCCTAAAACCCCATGAATTCTGTTCACAGAGCAATGAAAAGGTATGGTGGAGAGAGCTTGCTTATTTTGAATGTTGAATATATAGCTCTCTCCTGATCCACAAAGACAGGCTGCTTTTTTCATTTAATCTTTTATTTACTTTCTTGTCATTTCTTTTTAGTAGCATACTGGTCTCATTCCTCCAATATTGGCAGGATGAAATGGAAATTGTACCACTTAGCGAATTTCTTATGGCATGTTGGAAGCAAGAAATGCTCACCTGGGATCGCTGCAGGCTGACAGTTCAGTGCAACACTAACCGCTCAAGACAAATAAAAAGATGATTTCTAGTTTGCCTACTGCACTGGCCAGTCTAAATTGAATGTGTGTTACTGCAATACTATGGAGAGAGGTGTGCACCAGGATATATAGATTCTAGGCTGTGAAAAGAATTTTAGAAGATCTAATCCAAAGCCATTCTGTAGGCTCCATAGTAGAACCATAAATGCTAACTAGATTCCAGCATATTGAATTGAGCCCCCAAACTCATTTGTGGATAGTCTAACCACGACAATATGGGCTGCTTCTTATCTTGTCCCCTTGACCCAGTCAGGCAATGAACAATGTCCTTCTGCACCAGCTGTAGTTCCTAACTGTTTCCAAGGACATCCAGGTGTCCAGTGCATGATGACAGCTGATCCAAAAAGCTACAAATGCATGTGTGATTGTGCTCATACCATTAACGTCAAGGAGATGATGCAATCATACACAGGGCTGATGGGGTGGCCCCATAACAGTTCTCCTTGAAACTTATCTCTCTCAAAGCACAAGGCCACTCCGCTAGCATCGTTCCCATCTTTTCTGAATTCAGGTCCAGCTTTTTATCCTTCATCTACACAATTTCAGCCTCCTACTGTACTTGCTCAAGAAGCAAGGGCAGCTCCCATGTGTTTAGCTAAAAGAAATATGTAGGGCAGCATGGGGTGCGCACATTTGAGGCCCATCACACAAGCATTGCTGCTGCTGCTTTGATGTTGTCTGTCTGTGACTGGTAAGAGTCCTGTGGAATAAGACAGTGCTAACCCTGCTAGTCTGATTGCTACAGAGTCAGTAAGATCCCAACTCTTTCTTAGCAAGAAGCCCTGTTTTTCAGAGCAGCCAGATTTGGCAATTGCCTAAGAGGGATTAAATGGTGTGAGATGCATCTAAAGACCACCCAACTGTGTCCCTTCCATTCCCTACTCCTCTTCTATCATGGGAACTCACCATTTGATATTCTAGCAAAAACATCTGGAATTCCGTCAGGGATACTCTGTTTTGGTCGGATCTCTCCCCACCACTGGAGGAGGAAGCACAGACAAGACATGTTGGTCAGAGGACATAGCACTGCAGAACAGATGGCCACTACTGGATACCAGCCAAACACTGAGACAGTCTCTAAGGTGAGATGCACTGCTGAGTGGAACTACAGCAGTCTTTCCCATACAGCTCTAGTTGACCAGGCTGGATGGATGGTGGGATTGCAATCAAACCCATACGGAGGACACCTGGTTTTGAAGCCAAACTAGAGATCCAGCTATCCATATGATAGCTATATCCCCCCTTTCTGCCCACTACCAGGGGAATTCTAAGACAAAGGAATCAGAAGATGAAATGAGGATGCTAATAGGGATTAAGAGGTGTACACATGTATAACAATGGCTCATTACCAGACAGGTGGTCATCCCATCAGGTACCGCACCGTCAGACATACCTCTGAACAGCAAACAGTTGGAAGACCCAAAATGCAAACTTGACTGAACTTTGCACCACAAACTCTACATTCTACAAAACCCCAAAATTCTGTGGTCACAAATAAAAATAAACAATTTAACTTGTATGAACTTTGCTGTTTTCTACCACATAGATTTCTGCACCATCTGGGAGCTGTTCTGACCATTCCTGGCTTAGAAATTCTATCACCAAACCTCTCTTTTAAGACCAAACCAACACTTTTATGACGATGTTACCCATTATAGGAGTACTGAGAAGCAACTAACAGGGTCCTTTTGAGTGAGCAAGCAAACTATACTCTAGCTAATCTCCATAATTAAATGCCAACGCTGACTCATAATTCCAGGGCCAGGTTAAACAGTCTTCATTCCCAACCCTCTCAAACCTCCCCACCAAAACAGGAAAGAGAGCAGTTTACCTTTCTAAGAATGGAACAGGCAACTGGAAAAGAAGAAATGCGCAGGTCAGCTAACCTTGAGGCCACAATTTACACGCCAATAAAGGCAGGCAACAGCTTTGCCAACGCCCTCAGTCTCTTCGAGGGCATCTTCCCACACACATGGACACAGCCTCATTCTTTCATTTCATATATGAGTCACCAGGTTCCCAAAGTTCTCACAGTGACATAAGAACAAATAAATTACAACCAATGCTAAAATACAGAAATGTAATTTTTCAGAAGCTTTATAAGAAGGAAGAATAATTTCAAACAAACAAACAAAGAACAAACCAAGCAGCTATAGCAGAAAAAATAAAAGCTCAAAAAGCAACAATAAACGTATTAAAAATAAAAGCAGTAATTACATGTGCTTTTAAAAACTCGGGAGAATAAAAAGGCCTTTCCTTTCTTTAACTGTATGAGGCAATGTAGGAAATACAAGATACAAGCCAATAGACAAATCATGTGTTGACACTCATCATTACATGATTCCTACCTGCCTTATCTGTAAGCTGGACTAACAATATTAACGGAAGACTGCCATATATCCTAATAGAATGAATACACTGACTAATTTGAGGGGTTTTCGATGCCAAGGTGGGAGAGCTTAAACAAATCTGAAAGGAAAGGGGGCAAGTAAGCTTGAGTCTCTTCCCTTTTTGAAGATATTGGCCTCCCCAGAGTCCTTTTTGGGGCAGTATCCAACAGCACTGCTCCACTTCCGCTGGTTCTGTTATATTCACAGGACCTCATTGCTTAGGTACTTCTAAAAATAACTGTAACAATCACCCAAAATGCTCATTTCAGCTGAGGACGGATCAGTGGTGCACTCTTCTGCAAGCCAACCTGTCCTATTCCAGAAACATTTTTTTCTGTTTGTATCAGGTTATTTTTTGGAGGTGCCGAAGTCCTGTTGCACAAGCAGTGGTTCTCACAAATGCATGGGTGCAAGAGCATACTACCCTCTATTTCCTGTCTTCCATACTCACATGCACTAACAAGCTGGGGAGAGAGAGTGCTGTTCATCTCCTTTTAGTTATCTTGTTTCAATCCCACATGGAGATGTTTTGTGAATGTGCTACTCACAGAAGCACTGAAGTTCACTTTCCAACCCCCCGCAAACCCAGTGTTGATTCTCTGTGTGTCATGCACAACAGCAACAAGAGCTGGAAAGTTAGAGCACTAGCAATGGCACCAAGGGCCATGTTGATCCTGGATTTTCTGAACAGGACTGCCTGTGAATAGTGCTAGAAGCTAGACTACAGAAGGAATGGCATCTCCTATTTGTAAGAATAGCTCCTTTACTAGGAAAGGATTCTAGTGCAGAAACGTGCTTTTGCATCCACATATGTTCTCTCACTTGATCAAAGCAATGGTTCCCCATGGAGGATTTAAAAAATTACCATATTAGATAAAGCAAAAAAGAACATACTGGGAAAGGGTGCAAGAAAAAAAGGAGGGGAACAGCATACTGATCCACCAGGATAAGATAAGAAGCATCTTACTCCTTTTTGTGCATTGTACATCAGGCTCTGGTACAACTGGGCAAATTGTCCATATGTGATATCCCCATTTCTCTGCTCCACATCCTAGATGTAAAGATTAGGGAGAAACTCGTATTAACAAATAACGTGTACTCTCAGCATGTATGGAAAATCAATTATTAGAGTGGTGGGGATATAAAGTTATCATTCTTTTAGGAGCCAAATTAACAGAGGTTTACTAAGTTTACTGAACATGTGTAAAAGAAAATAGGAGCACAACCTTATGCCTGTTTAGGACGATTGTTCTGTCTGTACATGCACACTAGTAAGCCCTAAGGGTGAACATAACTGTGATAATCACCCATTTTTGACAACTCAAATAGACCAAGCAGAATTCTGGCAACAGATGAAATGACAAGGATGGGGTGCCAACTGGGGAGACAAGATCTTCTTGCCCCTCTTTTGGGTACGGGCATGTGTGCTTTGCCAAAATTAACCAAGAACCAATATCTTAACTATTATGTTATGGTGTCACTCAGGAAAATAATTGCCAGGGGGCTGTACATGCAAAGTGGGGGAGGAGACCAAGAACTTACAGTGAGCTTCTCACGCAGAAACCTCATGTTAGGGACACGGTAGTTGACTTGAAATAGCATGTTTTTCAGATCCTTTGCAGAAATCCTAGATTATCCAGGGTGGAAGAAAGTAAAAAAAAAATGAGAGGGATTAGTATTTTATACATGGCTTACTCATAATTGTTCTTGAGGATGCTTGCACTATATTTGGAGTACAACAAAATACATAGGAAATACTAAGAATGTTCTAAAGTATATACAGGATTCCTCCATGTCCCTGATATTTCAGCTGCTAGTCTGCAACTGAATTTCTGGGAATGACCTTGGCCCAGAAATGGCTGCTAAAGCAACCAGAGGTAAGTCCCTCACAGGATGGAACAGCCTTGCTCAGACAGTGCTGCTACTGTTTCCCCCAGCTTCTGAATCTGGTCCTGGGTGCAAGAGACAAAACAGGAGCACCTTCTTTCCAGTTCCCAATGTTCAAACTGCCACCCAGGACTGGGTTTTTCAACCCCTGCTGAGTTTTCCCTTTAAACCCTTAAACACCACCTGTAACATCCAAAAGAAGGCAATACAATGACCAGAAGGATATAAAACAAAGCAGCTAATGGTCTTTGGATAATAAGAGAACATCAAGTATTTCCAACATTATGAACCTTAAGAAAGCCTACTAAACTCAGCACTTCTACAGGATACTACTTGGAAGGAAAGACTTTTATAATTCTAGTGGGTCTTTTCTGAGGAACAAACTAAAATGATTTCAGAAGACTATTTTCCCCTCCAAACAGCTTGAAGAAAGAGGTCTGTTTGCTTTGCCAGAACCTCTTGGAAAGTTTTCAGAAATTATTTCAGAAATAGTTACCCTTCAAGAAACAGCAGGCAAAACAAAATACAATACAATAATATCTCATAATACAACAATACTGTATTGTGGTTACTTCTAAAACTGGGGTTTCCTCCACAGAAATGAGAACCATTTTTGTATAATCTATTTTTTTGCTATTAGAAAAAGTACTTGTGAGCATTGTTTCAAACAACTAGTCAACATTTACATGTATCTGTTGGAGCCCATAATTTCTAAACTGTGTTGAAGGAAACTTTGGGGTTCTATGGAAGTTTTTCCCGAGTAAGAAGCTCATTAGGGTAAGCAACCATCCCTGAAATATAGCCTATCATTCATCACTAACTCTGTTACACTTCAAAGTCACAGGACAATGTTGCGTGTGCTCTAGCTTGCACATCTATGCATCGTGCAAGGCAGTGGTAAGGCCAAGCAGACCTACCCAGTGTCCTACACACACAAGTGGCTGCTAAAGATCCCAAGCAGCTTTTGAACTTGATACTTCCACAGATGAGTGCCTTTGTATCCCTTACTGAAGAGCTCTTCATATATTAAAGGGACCAGTTCTATGCACTTTTAGAGAGAGTAATATGCTACAACTCCCAGCATCCCCCACCATTTGTAAAACTACTTTTTCTCTAAACATGCACAGAACTATACCCCATGACACTTAAAAGATTTAATTCTTTTTTAAAGATTCACATAGGAAAACAGCCACTAGTAAGAAATACAATAACTTTAAGACTTATCCTCAAAAATTTATCACTGCACACTGAATTGACAATGAATGATTCTCTCATCTCTATCCTTGTAGTTCAGGGAAAGGGGACTGAACAACACTGCAAGATCAACGATCAGGTGAAGGCTGTGGCTCAGTGCTTGATCACAAGCTTTCCATAAGGAAGGACCCACATTCAATCCGTGGTGTTTCCAGGTGAGGCTGGAAAAATGCTGCCTGAATCTCTGGAAAGCTGCTGTGCACCAGTGCCACCAACACTAGGCCAGATAGGCCAATGGGTCACCAAGGTGCAAGTGCTTTGCTATCCAGCAGGGAACTGTGCTTGTGGCCTTGGTCAACATCCTTCATGTGCTAATTGAAGAGAATTGTACTTTGTTGACTTGGCTAGATAATTCAGCAGCGTTTGATATCATTCACAATGAAGTTAAGCACAACAGGAGACTGTAGGCCTGTCTCAAGGTGACTCTGTGCCTACCCATCAAGAAAGGTGCTAACTGGTGCTAAAGGACAACTACTGATTCTTACCCAGGAGCTTTTAGGGATGCAGGGACATCAACTGAGTTAAAAGTTAAGAAAATGGATGCAGAGATAATCACTGGCCCAATTACCAAACCAGAACAGGTCCTCTTATCATTAATGGGGAGTGACATGTCCAGCTCACCGTTTAGGAGTAATGCTGGCAGTGGTTGTATATATTATAGTATTTACATTTACTGTACCACCTGAATTGATACACAGAATTTACTGAATTGGTACACAGAAATCAAACCAACTGTGCCTTTTGACATTCTAAAACGCACACACTTGTGAATTAGCTGTGATTTGCATTTGTCTAGGGATTCTCTCTTCCAGATTTCATGTCTTCCGTGGAGGGGAGAAACCTATGCCTAATGATTCATCACAATCTGTCACTCAAATGATGACTGATGAAACCCAAAAAAATCAGTTTCAGATGATGATTTGTTGGCAAAGAAATCATGTGCTCCTGGCAAACTAGAAATGATTGTCTTCTTGCCCCAAAGCGGAAAGATTGAAGAACTCCCTCCACAGCAGAGCAGGAAAGCGCTGGACTTAATCCAGTTACAAGATCCTCTCGCACTGAACTCCTGGGAGATGCTTGCTGCAGACAGACAACCTTGCAGTCTGAGGATTCACTCCAGTCATTAGGTCAGGAAATGGAACCCTCTAACTCCCCATTTATTACTTCCAGATCTCAGTGAGTGAGCAAAGAGTGTCTGCATTCCAGAAGGGGGAAGGGGAACAGAAAAAGGCCAATGGCCACTAATCAGTTTTCCACACTGTAACCATGAATCTTTTCCCTCTCCCTCCCTCCCTCCCTCACACACACACACACACACACAGGCAAAAACTGCAGTATGCATGGATTCCCCACCTCACTTCTTGAATACTTTGGCAACAAAATATTATATGAGCTTGTGAGAAGCCTTTTAGGGCTCCTTGCACAGCTGAACTGTTTCCAAGTGAAGTCAATTTCTGTATCAGGTTTACAGAGATAACTGCTGCTGAATTTTGCAGGGATCCACTCATCCCACATTCACACTGCCCTGCTTTGGCCACTGCACCTGAGTTTGACTATGTACATCTGATACATGTGGGAAGGGCAATTACTAACAGTGCTGCTGAGATAAGGGCAAAAGGCCACCTCATCTGGAATATTGTGTCCAGTTCTGGGTACCAGGATTTAAGAAAGATGCAGAAAAATTAGAAAAGGTCCAAATGAGGACAACAAAAATGATCCAGGGTTTGGAAACACTGCCCTATGAGGAGAGAGTGAGATAACTGGGAATGTTCAGTCTTGAAAAGAGAAGACTATGGGGAGACATGGTATCATTCTATAACTACATGAAAGGCTGTCACAAAGAGGAAGGTCAAGATCTCTTCTTGCTGATACCAGAGTGTAGGATATGGAATAATCAGTTCAAGTTGCGACAACCCAGATTCAGGCTAGACACCAGGAAAAGCTCCCTCACTGTCAGAGCAACATGACAGTGGAACCAGCTGCCCAGAGAGGTGGAGGGCTCTCCCACACTAGAAACTGGACAACCATCTGAGCGGGATGGTGTAACTTGGTGTCCTGCAACAGCAGGGGTTGGACCCAATGGCCTTCATGGCCCTTTCCAACTCTACTAGTCTATGATTCTATGATCTGTGAGTGTTGCATTCTTGATACAAGGCCCTCCTCCAGGTGCCTCCTCCAAGGGAGGCTCTGAAGGTGGCAACTCATGGAGAAGGAGAGGGCCTTCTCCATGGCAGTCCTCAGTTACAGAATGATCTTCCCACCTGATGGGAGCTGCCTGCTGCCAGCATTGTTGTCTTTTTAACACCTCCTTAGTCTCTGAGGGCTTTGGCTGCACAAGCAAACTTTTCATCAATTTTTTCTTGCTAATTGTTCAAAACTGTTTTAGCTGTATGTACATTGCATGCCTTTTTGTGTTTATATTGTATGGTATTTATAATGTATTTTAAAGGTTTTCATCTTTGTAAATCATCCAGAGAACCCTGGTTACTGGATGACACTGAAATTTACTAAATGAAATGGAAGGATACCAGCTGTCCACACTCACTCTCCTCAGCCTGGGATTTCCTAGGATCTGTATCCAGAGGAAACAATTGATGATTATTGTCCTAGGGCCTCCTCCAAAATTAATCTCATACTACGTAACTGGGTTGCAAATTTTGTTTCTAGTATTCCTGATTACAGCTGCCTGTTTGTAGGGATTGGGCCCATTTCTCTCAAAATGCAGAAGCAAGCGATTTCTCCCTAAAGTGGAAGATTTCAAAGTTGAGGAAGAGGACAGGTCAGAATGCTTAGCTGGAATACTAAGGTTAATAATTCCCAGGTAAGAGACTGGTTCTCTTACCTGGTAAGAACCAGAATACCATTGGTTTGGGGTTGGGGGAGACACCGTACAACAGGGGCAGTCAGAGAGGGAGGGGTGTAACCTCATCAGCCCAGTGGTTTGCCATGTCAAATGAGTGGACCACTTATTAATGTCCAGCAGTCCTGTCATCTAGCCCACAAGCAGTGCCAGTGTCCCTGAAGGGAACAGCTTAATGTGGAGAAAAAGAGAAGAAAGGAGTTCAGTATGGAATCAACTTCCTGCACTGCACAAGAACTAACTCAGCAATTAGAAGGATAATTAATTTGATAGATGCTTCTTGCTAATTCCTTTTATATTTGTCAGTCTGTATTACAAAGCTATCCTAAATAAAAGACTGTAGTGAGAATCATCTTGCCTTGATCTGCTGGAAAGGAAAAAAATAGAGAGAGAGAGATGTGCCCTTGACAATGTAAAAGTGAAAGGAGGATTCTCTCATGTTTTTGGCAGGATGACTGTCTTTTGAAACTGCGGGATCCAAATTCTCATTTCTTACCATTTGCAGTTCTACTTGAACTGGTATCTAGTGGTCCAATCTGTACTAGGGAGGAAGTACATGGTTGCTTGAGTTGTGCTAGATTAGAAATGAGTCGACTAAGAGGGCATTCTGCTGCCTGAGCCTAGACAGAAACAATAGAAAGAGGCTGTTCTCAGGAAAAAGACCCCTGGTCAGAAGCCAGAATTTTCTGTGAGGTGTGTGGGTGGTTAGGTGGGTTGATGAGGAATTGTCCCATTTGTTGTAAACTGACCTGAGAGCTTCCAAAATTAATTGATTAAAGCATAGAAAGGCATTTTATACTGGATCAAACTGTTATCAAGGCCAGCAGTGGGCAGTATATGGCCCTCTAAATGCTCTGGTTTACAACGTCCATCAGCCCTAGCCAGTGGAGCCAATGATGAGGCATCCTGGGAGTCAAAGGCCAGAAGGTCTGCAGGCCTACATGTTGCCAAATCCTGATCCAGACCAGTATTATTTACTCTCCAGGGTCTTAGGCGGAGGTCTTTTACATCATCTGCTCCCCAATTCTTTTAACCGAGTGAAACAAGGAACTGTACAAGGGTCCTTCTGCATGGCAAGCTGTTCTCCACCCACAGCCCAGCTAGACATCAAGTCACAATTAGTCTCATCTTCCAAATCTGTAAGACCTCTTTCAAAACAACATCCAGTTTGCTAGTGCAGATTTACAAAGTGGAATTTTCCATACAGGGCCAGCTAAATATGCATAAACTGCTGTTCAAATTTTGAGAGACTTACCATGGTAATCTAACCATTCATGCCTCTCATAGGGGAAAAAACAAAACAAAACAGTGTATTTATTCCTTGTATAACAAGGGCTCTTCTTTTTATAAGCATACTCCCCAGTTGCATCTTTGTTTCTTCCCCTCTCTGACTGGGGACAGTGGAAACAGAAAAACCCAGTTGCATTATTTTTAAAGACACATACAATTCAGAGTGAATGACAAAGACTCATTTAGAACACCAGGCTGGCTTATTATACCCACTGAGAGCACTTTACATTTCTCTGCTTTGCAAGCACTGCCATCCCTCGAGGCCTCTGAGAGGAGTATTCACAAAGCAGGTGGCAATAATCTCCTCAAGTCATGGCACAAGCTCATCAATATGCAAATCATGCAAAAATGGACCCCTCCCTCTCTTGACAGATGTTGCTCATTCTTTATATCCATGCTATGTTGATGTTGCAGGCTGCCTCTGTCCCAGCTCCTGGTCAAATAATGGATTGAGACAAGGCCACTTGCCAGGACAGGAAATTGAAAGGCTGATTGCACAAGGGAGAAAAGACACCAGAGAACAGCAGAGGTGCCGGGCAGCATTTGGCACTAGAAACACAGTTCAAGGACACTGCTGGTTTTATTTGTTCGCTGGGGGAAGAGAGAGGCAAAGGATTGCAGTTCTAGTACCAAGCATGGACACTGCCAGGCTCAACACACAATAGGACGACTGCACTTACTTACTTACTTATTTAAAACTTTTATATACTGTCCAGCTACTAGCATCCCAGAACAGGCTTTTGACCACAGTGCAAAACAACTCTGGTGTGGCATCTCCTGGCATACCAGGGTGGGGTGGAAGATGTTCTCCTCTCTAGAATTTCTCCTTTGGGGCACCTATTTTCAAACTTGCCCCAAGGCAGGGCCCTCAAACTGATTTGTCTGATAACCAACCATGTGCACTGCAAAAGTTTCTGGAGCACAGTTCAGAGAATGATATGCAACCTTTGGGAGCCTGTGAGTACAACTGGCTAGTTGAGAAACTGGCATGGGCACCACAACAAAATGGCTGCTATGACGAGTCAGAAGGGACAAGTATTCTGCCCAACCCACTCTATACAAGGTAGAGGTAAGGCCTGAACCACACCATGCTAGGTTTTCAGCACCTTCTTCTTCCCTTCTTTTTCGGGGTGGTGGGGAACGCTGCAGAGGAAGACATCAGATCTGAAGACAGCAGAGAACTCATTTTGCTTAGAAAGGATCCCAGCTGCCAGTAAGAAAATGTGTAGATTCTAGCATGAAGCAAGGTGTCTACCAGGACAGCTGGCTTCACTGTTTCCTGCGCAAGCTACGAGGACAACTTAGATCCAGACGACAAATCCCCACTGCGATTTCTCACTGTAGATGATCCATGATGGGGACAAAAGGCTAAATTTCATGTCAAAAGGAGGGACTGAAAAGCTTGTGTCCCTGACGGAGGTGTGAACACAGGCATTGCCAGCAAGATGCCATTTCTTTCCAGTTGGCTGAGATCTGCTGTATTCAGCCCTGTCAGTAATCTATGTACTATTCACTTAAATACATTCTGGCCTCCAGTCTCCCCACCCTCTCATTCTCTTGGCCTAAGGAAAACCCTGCAATAGCCCAGGATGCCTCAGGCATAATTTCTGGGATCTTCAGGTCAAGATGGAAGAATTCCTCCCTGAAACCCTAGAAAGTCAGTTCCAGTATCAACAATATTGAGTTGAATGGACCCATGGCTTGACTCAATCTAAGGCAACTTCCTGTGTTCCTGCTGGTGGTACCTTTGGGCTTCCATCCACTTTTGCATTCAGTGCCAATAGTTAAAACCTTTCTTTTCTCTATGGGGAAAAGCACTTAAAAAAAAGAAACGAAAGAAAATCAATACAGAAAGGTTAATGTACTCTCTTAACATCATTAAAGGAGACTCATGTCAGGAGGGAGAAAAGCCTAGAGGTAACAGGACACAGAGATGAAAGGACAGGTGGCAAAGGATACTGGCACAGATACCAAGAACAGACTTTTTAAAAAGAGAGCCTTTCATGCTTTCTCAGCAAATGCACAACACAAAGCCTTCTCCACTGGTGAAATATAAGCCTATATGCCAAGCGCATGTGCATTCAACAGATCTTACAGTAGGCAGTCATAAACAGTGGCTTATTAAATGGTAATGACAAGTTTGCCGTGAATTGGCGCTGCTGGGCCTGAAACTCAGGTCCATAAAATCAAAGAAGCAAAATGTTTCCTACCCAGCAATGTCGGGGTGCTTGCAAAACAGTAGAAACACCACCACCATCACAGTTCCTTCCAGAGAATGGAGAGTCCTCTGTTTGCAACTGTCTTTCAGTGAGGCCTTCCAACTAGCTAGGAAATCTAGAAATCTTTTGCCCTGAAACATCCATTTGATGTCCTCCTGCCTGCAACCCTCTTCTTCCTCTCCCACTTTCTTAAAACTACTTTATCTTGCTTGGCTTCAGCTACCCGCCTTTCTCTGTTTCCTTCCTTAATTCTGCTTCTATGGATAGCACTGCCCACCAACTCAACCTTCTGGGCAATTGGCAGTCAGCCAGTATTTGCAGCTGAATTTTAGGGTATATGCTTTTAAATTCCTTTGCAATCCTTAATTACCGCTGTCCTGCCTGCTCCCATGCTACACAATGACCATATTCACATGGCACGTTAAGCTGCCCTGCAAATAAGCTACACAGTAAATGGAGATAAACCGTTTATCTTCAACCATCACAAAATTTCCTTGAGACATGAGTTCAAGAGTTCTGCAGCCTTCCGAGTATCATTAGAAATGAGAGGCAGACCTGAGTGTCATCTACATATTTTTATTTATTTATTTATTTATATCCTTATATTTATATTGATCTACACTCCACCCCAAACCCCCAAATAACTTCCCCAAGCAATTCCATGCAGATATTGAAATGTACGGGGGTGAAGATGAGACCCTGAAGCACCTCTTGAGGCAATGGCTAAGAGTGCAACAAAAGAAAAGACCAAGACCTTTGCAGCAATGTGCCACCAATGCATAATTAGGAGAAATGATCCAGAAGGATATTATGGTGGATGGTATCACCACAGCAAGCTAGCAAGAGATCCAGAAAAAAAGGATCACATGTGTCCCAACCGTTCCCCAGCATAAATAATCTCTTAGTGCAAACAGATTGGTTTGTGCCCATTAAAACAAGGCCTGGGATGGATCCAAATGATCAGCATCATCCATCACTACTTCGAGCTGAGAAGTACCACCCACTCTTAAGAGTTTATAATTTGAAACTAGGCATAATTAGTGGGAGCCACTTAATCTAAACTAGATTTATTCAGGAGTGGCCATGCCATAGCTTTTTTCAAGCTGTGGTGTGGAGACCATTCCCCTTCCCTCAAGGGAACTTTGAACTTCCCTCCAAGGTTCAAATCCCCAGCCCAGCCCTGGGTGATTTCATGCATCAGGAGTGGCAAAGGTCCAGAGGAGAACTGCCGGCCCTTATTCCTCTAAGTATTTTGTCTATATCCTCAGGCAATACAAGCTGAAAGACAGACATAATAACCAGAGTACACCAAGGCAGGTTTACCACAATGTAAACAAAGGAAAGTTTTGCTCTATTTACCTGTCTTCTCTGTTGCGATCAACCGAGTAAAACTGCTTCCGAAGCCACCTAGAAGGAGATAGTTTTTGAAACTTAAGCCTGTCCTAGGCTGGGTGGCTGTTTCAAAGTTCAGGTTAATCAGAGTTCACTAAAGAATAACTACACACAGTTATATCCAAAGCATATTCATTGAACATGACTGGGGAAAGTAAAAGGACACTCAGCATGCTTTTCCTCCCACATTTTGATTTCAGTGGCATTGTAAAAGATTGGAATCTGATGTTGTTGATCAGCAATCTACTTAAAGTTCTGTTCAAACTCCAAAACCCAAAATGCCAACCTGGAAAGACTGTGAACCAAGATGGACAAATTTTTAGGAAAATAAATTCTGCAGCTGCAAGTAAGCCATGAAAAACAAATTTTCCTACAGGCTAAGTTGAGAATACACATATTTACCTAAGGAGAAAGTGCTTAGTCAGTGATGGAGATAAAAAAGAGACTATGTTGTATATATTGGCTTCAGGAAGTCAAATCTACTTTACCTTATATGGAAATGTATGTGAATTTAATATTTACATAAATGAATGCAGTATCATCATCTAATATAAAATTAAGAATCAACTTTAAAGGGAAGTAAAGCTGTAGTCCTTCACTTACCTGGGAGTAAATCCCATTGATTCAACTGGGACCTAGTTCTGAGTAGATATGCATAAAGTTGCACTGTAATAGGAGCCAAATCTGAATCCTCTGATAAAGGAATAGCTACCATGTAGTCCTCCAGTAGTTTTGGTTGACATTTTCCCTCAGCCTCACCCAGCAGAGCCGATGGTGAGGGCTGGTAAGAATTGTAAGCCAGAACATCTGGGGACCTCAGATTGCTCCTTCTGCTCTAAAAGGTAAGAAATAAAACTTAGTCTGTGTGTTTATGTTGTGCCATTGTTCCCCTTCTTGATCTGCCATGTGGCAACCTTGCCATCAATCAATCCAAGTCCAGAATCTTTCACTCTCATAACCACAATAATCCTGCGAATTATGCAATCATGCAGAAATTTGATTTATCTTCATCAAACCAAATGGATCTTCTTGAAATATATTCTGCACTGGTAATGAAGGAGAAGAAATGAAACTGACACTGTACCCAACCTGCCTGAGTCTTTTTTTTTTTCCTGTCCTCCCCGCCCCCCCACACACACCTTTTTTTTTTTTTTCCTTTGGTTACCTTTCAACCTGCAGTGGGGTGGCAGCCTTCAGGGTATCCTCCACCAGCCAGTTCAATCCTTTGATCCACATGTTGACTTCATCTTCGGATGTGGCTGTGAAAATAAATAACAAATTGGACTTGTCATGATAGGAGGCAGGCAATGACCCCTGATTCCAAGGAGGAAGTCCCGTCACAGCTAATTTCCAACAGGAGGAAGTTCATCCCATTGAGCCTGACACTTATAAATTATAGCAGAGTACTGTAAGAAAAGCCATTAAGGGAGAATAATCCCAATTCATGACTGAAGCCTTTTACCTTTTCTAAATAAACAAGAAGCTTATTTTTCCTGTTGTGTGACAGACTTTAAATAATTACTTGTCTGATCACCTGTGGCAGGTGAGAAACACCTCCATGCAGCTGGATAGGAAGTTTCTGTACACTGGAAGAAATGTGGTTCTG
The DNA here is from genome assembly GCF_004798865.1 of Varanus komodoensis. Classification (NCBI taxonomy): domain Eukaryota; kingdom Metazoa; phylum Chordata; class Lepidosauria; order Squamata; family Varanidae; genus Varanus; species Varanus komodoensis. The sequence continues at coordinate 5,550,682 of NW_025335889.1, forward strand.
ATCCAGCCACCCCTAATCATTCCTTTTGGGCAATGGATGCACATGGCAAGACATACTTATTATTGCTGCATACCAGCAGACAGGCAGTTTTTAAGAGCTAAAAACTATTTGCAAAGCTTGCTATGGACCAGGTCAAATGACCAGACTAGGATACTGAGAATGTAGATCAGGCAGTTCTGTGCAGCGTACGGCATATGGTGAAGTGATTGTCCAGTTCCTTCATGCCACTTCTAGCATTCACTCCATCAGCTGTGGGTGGATCTGTGGTCCTACAGTAGATGTGGCATGCACTGTAATCCAAGCATGTAACAAACTATGTAACCTAGTCGCTTAACTAAGGTGGCAAATTCTGCACAGACCTGCTATATTCTTGTCATGTGTAGGACTACCAGCATTAGGAACAGGTGAGGAGAAGGTAGGGAGGTGTTGGGAACAAAAAGTGGGACAGTCTAAAAAAGCAAGGAAACTTACGAAATAGGGAGAGGGAGGAGTATGCAGCCCTAGGATTACTATGCAAGTTACTTCGATTGCTCTTCTATTGATGACATTTCACAAGTAATCTTGTATCTTTCCTAAATCATGAATATACTTGTATTGCTTTCTTTCTATGCTATTCTCTAAGCATTTATACAATTTTCTAAACATTTGTTTTATTAAAATCCTGTGTCTGTGACTTTGACGGCAGTCATGTTTTACCCTCTGACCTGGGCGGGTTCCCACATCATATAAGCAGTTCCTGGGTTGTTAGCCCAAAGAACTCCAGTGATGAGAGCAGCATGCAAGCTACACACTCTTCATTTTTACTTTTAATTAACAACCCAGGAATACCCCATATCTGATTTCATGACTGTTTCATGATAGTCTAGACCTGGAAAATCTGAGTTGTTTACGGGTTAACCCATCAACAAACCATGGCCAATGGATGAATTAACTCTGGGATGATTAACCCATGAAAGGGCAGAGGCCAATCAGGATCTACTGGCAGACCTCTCGATGCAACAGATCTCCAAGGTCTCAGTCCCAATGTTTTAAATGAAAACAACTGACTGTGAAAGAGGGGCAATCTGCCATTGTGCTGATCATTTCTTTCTCAGTCTGACTGATTTCAGGCCAGACTGAAAGTTTTATTAACAATTCCTGTTCTCTGGTAATACACACATGGATTTGTATACATGCCAGTGAAAAGGTGGGGTAGATAATTAACTCTGTCCTCCTATGTCTGGCTGCTTGGTAGACTGCTGGATTCCAGTAACAAACAAAATAGATCTTGCAAGCCTCAAGGACGGCCACCTCTGGCCTAAGCCATGAACAGCCCCATTTCTGTATTTGCACATCGAAAAACAATTGTTTCCAGGTTTCTAATGAAAGGCAGAAACACCGAGCATTCAACTTGTGCTCTCTCATCTGTGACAACCAAAGAAATGTGACAATGGAAAAAGCTGGGATGTTATTTCATAAAGATTACAGCTGCATGTGTTACCCAGTTATTATTGATCCAGCAAATGATTAGTACTTTAATTAGTACATGGGGGAGGGGGATTTTAGTGATTTTTAATTCACACCAAAGGGCACTTTTCCATTTTCCGAGTCATACTTCAGCCATCCTCGACCTGGAGCCCTCCAGAGGAATTCAACCACAAACTCATTACCCCAGCCAGCATGAGTATGATGAGGGTTGTAGTCCAACACAGCCTGAAGACATCAGTCTGGGGAAGGCTCTGGTGTGTTTCTGCAACTCAGCTTTATGGGGTTCAGCACAGGCGTAGTCATAAAATCAATAGGCATTTACTAGGTTATTTGCTGCGAGAATCCCCTAGGGTAGCGAGGGGCCTCAGTTACATGTTGGCTGCTGTGAATGCTTTACTTCATCCTTGAGATAAGGAAATGTACACACCCTTCTGCTAGAGTTAACAGGGATTCTTCACTGTGTTAGTTTGTGCTTTGGCTTTCAGTCTGGGAGGAGGAGTACATTATTGTCCAAGCAATCAGTCTCCCAGGTGCAACATCTATCTTATTAGGAAGCCCCTGTGCCTTGAGGGACATGCATAAACTTTCTTTTTGCTTGTTTCTTGATTATCTGCACCCACATTCCAACTTTAGATTCAAGAAGCTGGTATCCTCTCTCAAACAAGTAGTTTGCCTTTTCCTGATCATTCTCAGATCTAAATTGAGGTAGCCTTGGCTGGATCAGGCTCCTAGGATAATACACATATATCAAAGAAGAAGCAACTTTTCACTGCCTAACCACATGCCACTGAGTGCAGTCTGAGGTAGCATCTCCACCATCTCCATGCAGGCAGGCAGGAGGAGGACTGGGTAATCAGGAGAAGATGGCTATTTATGAATGACCAAACAGTATTTGTGAAAATCTGGTGTAATTATTAAAATGGAAGAGGCCATAACTCAACAGCAGAGAGCATGCCTGGCATGCAGCAGGTCTCAGTAAGGCCTGGAGGCCTGTAAGAAATCCTGCTTGAAACCCCGGCGTGTTGCTGCCAGTCGGCAGGTGAGATAAACCCCATGGTCTGATCCAGTAGAGGGCAGCTTTTTACAAATGAAAAAGGAAGCATTATGGATGGCCTTTCCTCCCAGAAAGCAGTGGTTCCTGTTTGTTAAACTTGTAAGCTATCATATGGCTTTCAAAACCCATTTATGGTGAAGGCATGAACATATGAATTCATTCAAGCATTATTAAATTGAGATGGTTAATCAATGTGTATTTTTTTCAAACCCACAGCACAAGACTGCTTTAAAGCTTTTAGGTGCAATACATTATTATGGATTAATATTTAATCAACTAAAATGATTGTGAACCCCATTTTTAAATAGCAAAGAATCTATAGGAAACTTTTAACCTTATACCAGATCCACAATAGATTACTTGAGACAGTTACACAGTTTGCCTTGCCCATTTTGTTACTTGCTGAGTGCTAAATAGCCTGAACCCCAACCCACAATACAGCAGAGAGAAAGAACCAATGACAACCACAGAGCCAATCACAGAGCAGGCTCACAAAGCGGGACATGAACAAGCACCCGTGTGTTCGCAAGCGTCTTGCTCCCTGCAACAGCTCACAGTTCTAGCAGCAGCTGCTAGCACCCACGCACTCACTGTCACTGTCACCCGTTGTTCCTTCCTGCTGTCGTGAGACAGGCCATGCTGAAGGGTGTTGGTGGGAGCTCAAAGGGCTGTGAGACAAAGAGCATAATGGCAGTATGCCATATGATCTATCCACCCGATGAAACAGGAAGGAGGAAACCAGACCCCACCTTGCAGACTGAGTGTTTTCAGTCTAAATTCCATGCCAAAAAGTATAACAAAGCAGTGAGACTGTTCTGGCCGGAATGAAGGATCCTCTTGGTATCTGTCAAAATCTCTCGAATTTCTTCCGAGACGGATTTCTTGGATCTCACGAATGTCAACTGCAAAACAAGGAAAAGATTGACAGGAGTGAGGCAGAAGTCAGAGGTGCCTTGAGAAGCTACTAGGGTGCCTTGTGGTGGTACCAAGTTCAGTGACAGAACTTCTATAGCACACACTGATAAACACTGTATTAGCTAATGGTACAGAGGTCTACCTCTGGAACTGTGTGGTCTCCAAATATGCCTTCCTGTAAATTGCAATGTTAAGACACTGTAGTACTGCTTAACTTGTAAAATAAAAGGTCCCAGGACTTAAGCCTATCTAGAAGAAAGCTCTCTGCCTCTGACATTTCCAATCAGGTAATTACACTGAGAATGCATGCCTGTGGATCTCTTTCCTTCCCTAATGTTGTAAGTATCAAGAGAAAGGTGAGCTCATCCCAAGTTAGTTTCATCATCTATATGGATTTGAAGTGGGTAATGTGACCCTGCTCACATTTCCAAAGTGAATCCAATCTCCAACACACTAAATTATGCAAATACAAGACAGCATGCAAGCAAGCAAAAGTGCAGACAATTCAAGCAAAAGGCATGGTAAGTGCTGGCCAAAATGGAGAGGCTGGGAAAGACAGCCACAGTAACCTGTAATGCAGACACAACCTAACTTCAAAAGATCCCTCCCTGAACTTAAAAGTGTAGCCTAAGTCTTTTCTCCCTCTTTCAATATATTGTCAGTCCTTTGCTAGTTCCATGCCTTTATTCCAACCAATTCGATATTACTCAGTGGGTCTACTAGAGATCCAACAGAGGTCACTGTGGTGCGTTCCCAAACTGGTAGCAAAGGATGTATTCAAACAAACAAAGGAGGCAATGCTATAGACACTTTTTAAAGGGCTACTTGGGAGCAAATGGGCATGAATGAAACAGAAGAATACGCTCTCTTTAGGAATATAAAAGTGAAATTGGGGCTTGGTTTACTTAGTTAACATTTCCATTTTACAGTAACTCTAGTGCACTTTTCATATATTACTGGGATTAATGAAATAGTAAAAGTACTAGAATCAGGACTGATCATTCAAGTAATGACATGCAACATCCATGTTCTAGTCATTGCTAAAGGGTTCTACTTACAGCTACCTGGGATTATGTGCATTCACTTATACTTGGCGCAGAATCTGTGAGGTCAAATGCAATATGTCCCCACCCAAATTGATAGTGCTTTCTCAGATCCAGCAGGTAGAAAGGCTTGGAGGAGGTTGAAGGGTAGTGCAGAAACAGTGTCGGGGCAGGAAAGAAACAGCAACAGAAGGGGCCAGCACAACATCTTGTTCTGTTATGGAAGGGTTAGCCACCTTTTCCTTCCCAAAGAGGATTCCATGTCCTCTCAACATGCGACACCAACCCCAGCTTCTTCACCAACTGGAGCGAGGCCACAGACTGGAGAACCTTTCAGCTCTAAGGGCTCATGGAAGGGCTATCAGTTCCTTACAGGCTCACAGAATGTACTTAGTAAGGAACAGCCACATCTTGTTTTGAGCATAACTGAAAAAGAATGTGAAGACTGCTCAAGGCAACACAGTCTTTAGTGATCAAGATGTTGGCAATTAAAGCAGAAACATACAAAGGTTTAAAAAAAGACAGAGGAGAGACAATGTGTGCCATCCTCCCATTGTGGTGAAAGTTTACAAATATTCTTAAAAACCATCAAGCAGGTCAACATACTTCCTGGAAAATGATTCTGAAAACCCTCAGTGGAATCAATTAATGGCATTTGTGACTCAAAGTTTTCTGAGCAGCACAAGATAAATCCATTGAGGAGATGCAATGTAATATAGGCTACCTCTTACTATGACATGTGTTTTTTAATAAGCATATTTCAGCTGGCCAGTGTGTTCTGTTTGTTTTATTTTTAAATGTGCCTCTGGAAAAAAAAGGGAAGAAAGCAGCTCTGGAAAAGACAATACCAGAGACAGGAAATGAGCATCTTGAACCCTGAGCTCATCACACCGTTTTCTGCTCTGCAAAAAGAGCAGAAAAGAACAGAAGCAGCAGCAGTGACAGGGTTATCAAATTAGCATGATGCTGGGAAGATTTTACCTTTAAAGGCAGTCTGAAAGTATTTTAAATAAATACATAAATGTATGTTTTTAAAAAATCATTGTGGGTAGACCCAACATTTCTCCTGGTTTTTATGCACTCTCTTTTTAATAAGACCTTTCACTCCAGCCAATTTAGCTAGGCATCAGAATGGTTTGCCTCTAAAAGCACACAAAATGAATCATATGTAGAAAACAATGTTGGCATTATGCAAGTCATTCAGGCTGCTTGCCCCATGGAACTGTGTGAACCATAAGTGGATCCATGGGGATGTAAGTGCCCCAGCAGAATTCAACTCTTGCGTTCAGAACTGCAAATGCCAGAACAAAATACTTTTTACAAAACAGCTGAAAGTAAACAGATTGTGCCTCTGAAGGCGTATGTGTTAATGCATCATAGAAAAGACCAGACAAAGCTTTGCTGTTGAACCTAGCTTCAAGCTTACATTTCCTTGCCACATGAAGGTCACAGGTGATTCTAACCATGTATATCCACCAGCTGCCACATAAAATCCCTAGCAGATTGGACAGATTTGCCCTTAGGGTTAAACCCAAATGTTCAGCTTCTAAATATTGTGGGAGTGTGGAATGTGTACCCTTCCAGATGTTTTGGCCTACAACTCCCATCATCACTCACTGCTACCTAGGTGGACTAGGCATGTTGAGGTCTGTTGGCCAAAATAGTAGAAGGGTCATAAGTTGTTCACCACTGCAGTATGGAGGTACACAAATGAGCCAACAAAATAAATAACAAAAACTTCCCATATTCTGATTGCTTAGGTGAGTGCAAAGATACCATCACAAATAGCTTTTCCTCTGCCCATCCCATCCCTACCACCATTATAGCTTTAAAATGGAAGGTAGAGGCGATTTAGAAAGTTTTCCAGAAAATGTAATACCCAAAACAAAACGCTTCCTGTGGGGAACAACTAAGTGTGTAAATGTATACCTTTTCTAAAGCTCTCAATTAGAGATGGGTAAACTGCAGCAAGGTTGCAGAGGCTAAATACATTCTGAAATTCAGTTGAATGCAATCCCTGTGGCACTGTTAAGGGACCTCAAGGGTCGAGTACCTTTGGAGACCTTTGGTGAAAATCCAGAGGCCTCATAAAGGCTTCGTGCAATTGGAGCTGGAGAAGTGGTAGAAACAGTGCCAGGAAACACACAGCATGTGATACTCCTTTCTGATCCAACAGCTAAATGAAGCTGAAACTGCCAACTTGCTGTTCAGAAACCTGCCCTTCCCTCTTTGTTCTACTCTGTCCACTAGCTGCAAAGCAATCAACAAACGAAATTTTGTGTGTCCATGTGTTTACACATGTGGGGGCTACATTTGCACAGCCCCACGAGCACTCTGCTGAATCTGACCCATTCATGATTATTCTGGGAACGTTTACAACATAATTCAAGTATTACTAATGCATTCTTGGAAACACTACTTAACTAAAATAAATTCTAAAAGAATCAGATCTTTTGACTCCTAACAACGTCTTTTTTTGGGAGGGGAGCGGGGAGAAGACAAGGAGCAAAACTGTCTGAAGGACAGAAACAACAATATCATTTTAAACACTGTATGTTTGCAGTAAGTGCAAGCGAAGATACATTAAACATTTTACATTTACACTTTCACTGACTACTCAGACAGAATTTAGGCCATAGGTCCTACTATTTTCTATTTTGGAACACCAGTATATTAAAGCGAATGCACACGTGCGCACATGCTGCCACCACCCAAGTTTCCTTTATCAATCCACTCGTCCACATCTGTATAGCTAATTAAAATGTGCTTCCTCAATAAAATAGTTCCAATACAGAAGTCAGAGGATACAGGAAAAATGTGACTAATAAAACGCAGACTGCTTTTTTTGAAAAGGTGGAATCAGGAAGGGGAGATCATTGTGCAGTATTTATTTATTTATTTATTAAAACATTTTTATGCATTTGTATGCAATCCAGTAACAATCCATCTGCCTACCATGCAATGTTCTCAACACAACCACGTTGTCTTCCCTCTCTGTTACCTGTACCTAATGTTGCTGTATTATATATACATGGAAGAAGATCCTGTGCAATGGTATGGCGTTAGAAGAAACCATTTCCCTGTACCTTATACCAGCTGAAAATTTGAAACATTGCTTTGCTGCCACAGTTGTGGTTTGGGCTTCCTTTCCTGCCAGCAGCAGAAAAGGAGTTTCTGAGTAATAAACAAAGAAACTAAGTTGCATTTCAACTATGTAATCATGTCAATTACCTCTCTTCTTGTACACTAGGAGTTTTACCTACTGAACTCTACATAAGGGGAAATGGAAAATTATTTACCTTCAGGGTTATTCATATTCTCCACTGAGAATATTCAGGTTCCTAGGGTTGCTAAGTTGCAGCCCACAGAAGGGCTGTGTCCACCCCTGAAACCTAGCATTTGAGTAGGAGATGAGATAGCCACAACCACTGCCAACTTCCCAATTTGCAGCCATCCACCCTTCCATGAAGTACTGCAAATGTAGAATGGATGGCTGTTCTCTACTAAAGATAGCTTTCTGCTGTGAAGAAGGGAGGAAAAGCAGGCCCAGAACTGTGGTACTGATTTCCTTCCCTGGTCTGATTCACACATAAAGTCAAGTCATAGTTTGGGTCCTTGAAATAGGCTTGTTTTGTATCAGACAATAACCCACAAAGAAACCATGATTTGTTCACCAGTTATAAACGAAAAGTAGATCTTCTAGTTTACTGCTGGCTTATAATGTTTGGCTTGTTTAAATCATACCTTACCATGATCTCTGGTCCTAGAACCATGATTCAGTCCTGGCTTGTCCATTCTGAAACAAAGGTGCCCAGAAAGTTGTTGTTTATTACTATGCGTCATCAAGTTATCCCCAACTTATGGTAATCCTATGAATGAAAGCACTGCTCCACTCTTGCAAATTCAAGGCTGAGACTTCTTTTATGGAGTTGATTCATCTTATATTCGGTCTTCCTTTTATTCTTCTGCCTTCAACTTTTCCTAGCATGCTTGTCTTCTCCAGGGAGTCAGGCCTTCTCGTGATGAGCACAAAATATGGCAGCTTCAGTTAGGTCATTTTGGCTTCTAGGGAAGCTCTAGTGTGATTTGATCTAGGACGCACTGGATTGTGTTCCTTTCAGTCCAGGTTATTTCTAAAGCTCTCCTCTAGCACCATGTTTCAAATCCATCAATTTTCTTCCTGTCAGCTCTCTTTACTGCCCAAACTTTCATTGCCATACATAATGATCAAGGATACAATACTATGTATGATCTTGGCCTTGATCTCTAGTGAAACATCCTTACACTTAATTATTTTTCTAGTTCCTTCATTGCTGCCCTTCCAAGTTTTGGTCTTCAATTTTTTTGGCTGATTTTGAATAGACAACTGAGCTAAGGTATACAAAATCTTTCACAATTTCTGTTTTTTATTGTTGACAGTAAAGTTGACAGTGAGGTTCTATAATGCTTTTATAGTGATGATTTTAGTTGTTTCTTTTTAATATTCAGCTGCAGTCCAGCTTTTACACTTTCTTCATTTATTTTGATTAGGAGTCTTTTCAATTCATTGCTGCTACCTGCCAGTAATATGATCCCATCTGAATCTCTTAAACATTGATGCATCTTTTGCCAATTTTCACTGCTTCCTTTGACCCTAATCCAGCTTTTCTTATATGTTCTGGGTACAGATTGAACAGAGAGGGACAAAAAATACATCCTTGTCCGGCACCATTGCCTATAGGAAACTGTTCAGGTTTTTTCCCATATTCTGTCCTATTGGTAGCTTCTTGTCTATGACACAAGTTATGCATCAGGACTATCAAGAGCTGAGGCAAACCCATTTCTTTCAGGACCATGTATAGTTTCTTGTGATCCACACAGCCAAAAGATTTGGTGTAGTCTATAAAGCACAGACTGATTTTCTGAAATATGTGTAGTATGAGCTTGAGTGCTTCTTGCTTTTCAGAATTTCGCTTGAACAGACATTTCTTGGTCCATATAGAGTAATATTATTTATTGTAGCACCTTGAACAACGCTTTGCTTGCATGGGAAATTAGCACAATGGTCCTATGGTTGCTGCATTCTTTTGCCTCTTCTTTCTTGGGACTGGGATGTATCTTGTATTAAGGTCCCAGCCTCTGGGCCATTGTTTTGTTTCCCATATTTTCTGGCATATTTTTGTTAGATTTAAGATGGATTCAGTCTCTGCAGCTTGGAAGAATTCTACTGGTATCTTATCTGTCTAATCCTATCTAATCCTATCCTGTCCAGAAAGAGCAGTCTGAAAGCACTCTGAAGCTTCGAAAAAGGAAAAATGAAATAGGAAAAACATTTTCCGTTTGTTTGGTTTCTGCAAGACAATATATGAGTAAAGCAAGAAACCATGGCTAACATAAACCATGACTTAGCGTCATGTCTGTAATGCAGCCTCAGTCTCCAGGTTGAAAGCTGGCAGCATTCCAAAACTCTTCCCTGAAACACATTCAGAATTTCTACATTTAGAAAATGCAAGTGATGCTCAAACTGGGAAGCAATGGCTTTGTGCGGAATGTGCAGATACAAACAAGGACAGGGTCCCTGCACTTTTAACAGTTTGAGCAGGACCCCCACATTCTTGGAGAAAGGTTCCAAGTCTTCTGGTGGATGCCTGAAACTGGATGATAGTGAGCACTATTATGTACTATCTGAGGGGTCCTCAAACTTTTTCACCAGGGGGCCAGTTGAAAGGTGCCGGTGATAGGCGCAGGCCGGAAAGGTGGTGCTGGCAGTGCGCGCAGACCAGTGTGGGGTGTGTGGGTGCCCACGGGGCGGGGCACACAGCAAGAGGAGGTGAGGTGAGGCATGGGCGGGCACAGACCATGAGGTGGGCGCACAAGGTGGCCGCCTGCTCACCTGGAGATCGTTTTCTCCAAGTGAGCAAACTGCTGCCTCCCCATGTGTGGGGTGAGGTGGGCAGCAGTGGGCATGCGCATGCACGTGCAGCGGATCCAAATGGGCATGGTGGGCCAGATAAAAGGGCATGGCAGGCTGGATCTGGCCCCTGGGCAGTAGTTTGATGACCCGTGTACTATATTCTGTACATACACATTTATTTTCCCCCCAATTCCATGAACAGAAGATTCGATCTTACCATACATCCTAGCAAGCTCAGCATGATTGTTTTCTTTCCCTATTCAACTTAGAATTTTCATTTTACAACTTCTCTTTGGCACTTTATGACTTCTCCTTTGAAACAAGGTCAACCGCAGTTAAGTGAAAACAAGTAACTGAACCAGCGGATAGGGGAGTCCTCATGTATACTGAAGAGGGAATCTCAATACGTGTAACTTGTCACGCAAGGTCCACCTCTAGATATTCCCTCTTCTTTACAAGATACCCTGCTGTTTCATATTTGGCCACCCTAAGACAGTGATGTGGGGTACAGTTGTTCTCCAGAGTGTGATGATTTACAGAATTTTCAGTTTCATAAGTTCATTAGTGAAACTGAATGTATGCCAACCTTCATTACAGTGTGAGACAAACTTGACAGATTGAATGTTGCATTCAAAGTTTATCATGTGTTAGCCCCAGTGTTCATATCTGTCAGTGAAGTATATGAATGTCTCAGAGTTAAATGGAACCAATAAACAGGGGCAGTGGAACTGAAGATGCTCCCACAACAGTAGAAATAGATGACTAGTTGTCAGCATTCCACACACAGCTATTTAGGTTGCTACAGTTAACATATCAATGGTTTTTATTACCCTTTTCCCCCTTCAAGTTAAGTTATGTATGGGAAATGCATGATATATTCTTTAAATTTTAAATGTATTCCAATAAACATGATATATAAGTTGAGATTGAAATCACATTTAAGGGTGTGGTTTTCCCTCAAACATTTCAGGTTTCATAGTAATTGTGTACTGGACAAAAATTAAGATGCAGTACTCTTTTTAAAATTAAATACAAGCAAGATAAACCTTCTAGATTAAATCACTAAGCATTAGAGCATTTTACAATGACTTTTTTTTCTCTTTAAAATGAACCTAATTTGCATTGGAAAATTTTCTGATATTAACTGAATGTTTTCCGATACAATAGCTCCAAACTAGAAATTTGTTCAATTCAGAATTTTCCAGAAAACTCGTGTCACCACTCTATTTATCCCAATAGGTCACCTATATTTATGCTCTTCAGTGAAGACTTTACCATCTCCAGTAGGAACGAAATGCAGCTTACTAGACTTCGTGGAATGCCCACAGAGTGGCAACACAATGCACACTAGAAGATGGCACACAATGCACAGCAAATCTATCTGTTCTACTAGCTTAGGGTGTCCCTACTGTATATAGCCAATTCACAGAAAGTAATCCACAAGAGTTGTTCAATCCATTTAAAAGAAAACAAGCTCAAGTGTTTCCACCAAGACACGAGGATTCAATGCACAGAATTTACATGCATTATTTTAATTTGCTCGCTTGAACAATCTTGTTTTAGAGAAGCCTTTTTTTTTGTTGTTTCTGGTGGTTTTATTGGGTTATTTGGAATTCTTTATTCAGTTTTTGGATTTGTAAAGGACTGGTGGGACTCAAGCCAATTCACATGGCAACAAGTATGGTGAGCGGGTTGTAAAGGAACTGTCTCAGGAATGAACCTGAAACCTGCACTGAGTTTAAAGGGAGTGTACAGAAAGCTATACACCCACCGCAAAGAAAATGGGATACAGAGAAATTAGACTCTTGGGATGCTACCACATGATTGTCAGATTAGAGCTTTCATCACCTGACAAGACTTTGCCCAACAGGAAAAAATTTGGAAGACAACAGATGAAACCAATATGGTTATGCAAAAGGCTTAGCTGTAATCTGAGAATCAAAAAGGACACATGCAGGAGATGAAAGGAGGACAATGAGAAAGTGCATAGAAACATAGTCCAGAATTGCAAATGTGGTGTCAGATGGAGTAAAGCTCAAAATGAGCTGAGTTTGGCGACAGACACCACTATTCCAAAAAAGATTTGAAAGCACTCAGTCTGCAAACATTTTGACTTTAATGTGGTGATCACTAGAAATCAGCATGGATTTGTCAAGAGCAAGCTGTGCCAAGCAAATCTCATTTCGCATTTTGATCAGGTAGCTTCTTTAGGAGATCTTGGAAATGTTATGGACCTCATATATCTTAATTTCAGCAAGCATTTTATTTATATTTATTACATTTCTACACTACCTAATTGTTCACAACAATTCAAACTATTAAATGCAAGTTGATAAAATACAATAAAACTATTTAAATGTTTTAAAATAGAGTATTACAATAAAATTTTAAAAAACCAAAGAGAATCTATACAAAATGCAAAGACTCAAAATACAATATCAGATTTAAACCAGAAACCTGTAGGTGCCAGGTGAGCCTGTCTGGGAAGTTCATTCCCCAGCTGAGGTGACACAGCTGTTAAGTAGCCTCACTTTGTTCCATGGGGGCTCCTGCAGAAGGTCTGGTGAAGTTGCTCTTAGGGTCTTGGCAGATGTTTATGAGAGGAGATGATCCTTCAGGTAACCTGGCCCCAAGCCTTTATTGCTTTAGATGTTACACCAGCATTTTGAATTGAGCCCAGAAATGGACTGCCAGCCAGTGTGCATGGAAAAGTTGGCCCATTGCCATTAACCAACTCGCCGCCCTGTTCCAAAACAGCAAAAGTTTCTGGACTGTTTTTGAAGTGTTTCTAACCACTTCATTTCTTTCTGGCAAATTAATATGAGCAAAATTGGGAGCATCTCAGGTGAGGTTGCGCAAAAGATTTCTTCACTGACTCCTCTCCCATATAGCTCATGTCTGCCCTACTTTGTGGTCCAGGTGGTTGTGGTGTTCCTGGGAGAATATGCTTGCCATTTCTGCCTTCCCAAAAGGCTGCAGGGTGGCAGCAGGAAGCATTATCCAGCCTCTCATTACCTGTATGGCCATTCCAGCTGCCAGAACTCCAGGAAGGGCCAGAGCTGCTGGCAGCATGTTCCTTGTCAGCGTTGCACTCAAAACGCCACCCTCCATTAAACAGCACACAAAAAAAGAGCCATGATGTGTGGGGGGGTACGTTTTGGCTTTGCTCTGGCTTTCTGTTTCTACTTTAGAAAGCATACTGCAGAAGGAAAACAAACAAGCAAGCAAACTCTTGACTTCAAACTGAATATGGTTTTGTTTGGGAAATTTAGAGCTGAGCTACTTATTACATTAACAGGTAGCTGAGGCTATTCTTCCATTTTATTCTCATGTCAGCACACGCACACTTATTTGATTTTTAATACATATCCCATGCAGGGGAAGGAAGGAGATTTTGAATGACGTTAATGGGCATGGGGAGAAGGCTTAATTCTCCTCTTTCAGATTGCAATGGTCCCATTTCAAATCAGGGTCATGCAGTTATGTGACAGTAACCTGTAAGAAAAGCCTCAGCTACGGGCAACATAATTAGCAGAACATGCAGTTAGGCTCTTGGTTCCCTGTATGTAAACACAGTAGTGAAGGCTGTTGTTTCTTAATACAGCAACTTAGCTTTCTGACTGTAAGAAGATAGCCCTAATTACACTTTAAGCATGCCCTTGTTCCGCCTCCCAAATTACTGCATGTTCCCTGGTGGACACTATCTATACCTTCTAATCCTTGTCCATGTTCTGCAACTCTTTCCATCTTAAGTCTGCCACTGGATGCAAGACCAAAGTTTGCAACAAAACAAATGCAAACCTCCCAACTATTTCCCTGTAGGTTCATCTAAAACACCTCAGCCAACTCTGGCCACCCTCCTGAAGGTAAACAGGAAGCCATTCCAGAGTGGAAGTCCTCGTCAGTCTCTGGGCTTTGCGGCACTCCCCCTTGTCCTCAGCACAGCAAGGCTCTTGTTCCAGCAACAATAATTACTTTAGCCAGGGCCAGAAGTTATGAATCCCACGCACTGGGGTTTGGTTACATAAACATCCATTTTCCCTTGTCAATGCAATCATAGTTGGGTGGAATAAGACTTGAGCAGCTGGAACACAATGGCTGGCAGGAGAGAAAATGCAGTAGCCTGGGAGTGCTAACTCGTTCCTGTGGCCCAGAGATGAAATTGGAAAGAACCCTCGAAGAGTTACAAACAGATGGCACAATATGCAAACGTTATAGAGCCACAGAAACATGGAACAAGAAAAGGGCACATAGTCACAGCTGGAAAGCACAATGGAGTATTAATCAAACATCATTATAGACAGGGCTTGTCTCTCAAATGATGCTTCACAGCCTGTGACAGTGGCCTTGTATACATCCCAATATGATGCTTTCACAGTAGCTACCTAGCCAAAGTACTGATACAGTATCTAGTTCCTTGCCCTGCTTCTCCCCTAACCATTTTTTAGTGAGTTCCAGTGACACCAGCTACAAGATTTACACAAATTCTGCTTTAAGGGAATAAACAGTCATTAATCATAGCAGGATGTGGTATGCCTAGCCAGCTTCCACCTCTAAGGAGAAATCCTTCAGCACTGCCTCCCAAAATGGCCCACCTGCATTCAGTCATGTGCCACTGAGCGAGATGGGTCTGACCTATACAAATAATTCAGAAATGAATCTTTTCCAGGGGATATCTGCATCAATGAAAGGATTACACTAGACTTAACCATGGCTCACATTCTGGTTTAATTTCTGCCATCTTCACAAGGTATAAAGAAAGCATAGCTGAAGTATCTTAAGATGATATGGGGCCAGGGAGGAAGCATGTCCGATAGAGCAAGCTCTTTCTGTGAGGCCTGTCAAAGAATCACTTGCTTGCATAGCTTTGGCAGAGAAGAAAGGGAGTTCCTGCAAAAAACACCATCAAGTTCCAGAAGAGAAGCTCTGTTGGAGCCAAAGCAGACATTACTTTTAATCTGTACCTAGCAGCTATTTCTTTTCTTGTTTCATTTTTTTACTTTAGGGTAGTCAGAGTAGACAAGATCTGGATTGGGACGCTACCATGATCCCAATTTTAAGATCCAGATTGGGGGCCTTGTGCCCACACTGGAGTTACAAAAAGGCATGTCAGCTAGCTATGGGTTTATAGTTTATAGCCCCAAATTGTTGGGTCTCAAGCATGCTGCAACCAAAATAATGAGGGCATCTATCTTATCTGGCATGTGTGCACAGAGAAAGGAGGGCTTTTTAAAAATAAAGGTCAAGTGACATAAAGGATTACTGTGCAGGGAACTAACAAAATCCTGGCAAAAGTGTAAAGGACCAACTTGAAGTGCATTCCCTTCCCAAGATTAAAAATGTAATGCTCAAACTAATGGAGAGCATTTTGTAGGATATTCTGTACAGATGTGAAAACTCCCATAATAGTACTTCAAAGGAAGACTCCAGCATTATGTAAAGGTTGGACAACAGGAAATACTGGATTATGATTGCTCTGCAGGATGGAATGTGGGAAAGCTCATCTGTTAAGAAGAGGGTAGCATTCACTCTATCTTTGGGGAGGTATGTCCTGGCTCTGGTGGCGCCTAGAAATGCACCAATAAATTGTTGGATTCAAAGCAGCAAGAGATGAGATTTTTCCATATTGACCTGGAGATTTTAGAAGAGCAAGAGCAGACATGAGGTTGCTGGAGAGTTGTTGATGAGATGTGGTCCTGTGGGACTTCAATCTCCATGCCGAGACTGTTCTGACCGGGGCGGCTCAGGACTTCATGGCCTCCATGATGGCCATGGGGCTGTCTCAACATGTCATTGGCCCGACCCATGAACATGGACACACTCTGGACCTGGTTTTCTTGATGGGGCAGGAAGAGGGGGATCTGACGGTGAGGAATTTATGTCTGACTCCCCTGTCATAGTCAGATCACTTCCTCGTGAGGTTTGAGCTAGACAGCGACCTTTCCCTCTGTAAGGGTGCAGACCCGATTGTGTTGGTCTGCCCCCGGAGCCGGATGGATCCAGATGGATTCCTGAAGGCTCTGGGGGAATTCCCGATTGACAAGACTGGTGCTCCTGTCAATGCTCTGGTTGAACTGTGGAATGGGGAAATGACCAGGGCTATTGACACGATCGCTCCTGAGCGTCCTCTCCCGCCTGGCAGAGCCCGTTCATCGCCCTGGTATACACCTGAATTACAGGCAATGAAGCGGGTAGAGAGATGTCTAGAGCATAGGTGGAGGAAATCACGGGATGAATCTGACCAAACACACTTGAGAGCTCACTATCGAGCCTATGCTGTGGTGGTGAGGGTGGCGAAAAAGAAATTCTTCTCCGCTTCCATTGCTTCCTCACAATGCCATCCAGCGAAGCTCTTTCGGGTGGTACAAGGGCTGGTTTATCCAGGCCTCAAGAAAGACCTTGTACCGCCCTCGATGGCCCGCTGTGAAGACTTTGCCAAGCATTTTAAGGAGAAAATCGCTCAGATTTCATCACGAGCTGGACTCCACTAGTGACTCAGAGTCTTCAGGGGAGGTACCAATGTTGTCGTCTGGTCCAAAATTGATGGATGAGTTCCAGTTATTGTGGCCTGATGATGTGGGCAAGGTGCTTGGACAAGTACGTCCCACCATCTGCTTATTGGACCCTTGCCCATCTTGGTTACTTAACAAAGCCAAGCACGGGATAGGGCCTTGGATCCTGGAGGCTGTCAATGCCTCTCTGAGGGATGGCCGGGTACCTACCCTTTTAAAGGAGGTGGCAGTCCGACCAGTCCTAAAGAAGGCACCCCTGGATCCAGAGATGGTCACCAATTATAGACCAGTGGCCAACATCCCATTCCTGAGCAAGGTGTTAGAGCGGGTGGTAAAGGGACAACTCCAAGCACTCTTGGATGAAACTGATTATCTGGACCCATTTCAGTCTGGCTTCAGACCCGGGTATGGTACTGAATCTGCCTTGGTCGCTCTGTATGATGACCTGTGCAGGGAGAGAGACAGGGGAAGTGCGTCCCTGTTAGTTCTCCTGGACCTCTCAGTGGCTTTCAATACCATCGACCATGGTATCCTTCTGGATAGGCTAGCAGGATTAGGAGTAGGAGGCACTGCTTTGCGGTGGTTCCACTCCTATCTCAATGGCCGATTCCAGAAGGTGGTGCTGGGGGACTATGGCTCTGCGCCATGGCAGCTATGCCATGGAGTACCGCAGGGATCCATTTTGTCCCCCTTGCTATTCAACATCTACATGAAACTGCTGGGAAAGGTCATCAGGAGGTATGGGCTGAGGAATCATCAGTATGCTGATGATACCCAGCTCCACCTCTCTTTTTCAACCAATCCAGGTGAGGCAGTGGCTGTACTGAACCGGTGTCTGACCAAGGTAATAGGCTGGATGAGGACCAATAAACTGAAGCTCAATCCAGACAAGACGGAGGTCCTGTTGGTAGGTGGTTCGGGCTTTGGGGTAGGGGACTTGGACCTTGTCCTGAATGGGGCAGCACTCCCTCTTAGGGACAAGGCCCGCAGCTTGGGAGTGCTCCTCGACCCAGAGCTGTCATTGGAAGCTCAGGTGACAGCGGTGGCGAGGAGCGTTTTCCTTCAGCTTCGGCTGATCCAGCAGCTTGTCCCTACCTGGAGAACAATTGCCTGGCGACAGTGACACATGCATTGGTTACTTCCCGATTAGACTTCTGTAATGCCCCGTTGGGCGAATGGGGCGGCATAAAAATGTTTTAATAAATAAATAAAATAAAAAACGCGCTCCACGTGGGGCTGCCCTTGAAGACGGTCCGAATACTTCAGATGGTGCAAAATAGAGCTGCCAGGTTGCTGACCGGGACTGGGCATTGTTCTTATATAACCCCAGTCCTCTGTCAGCTTCACTGGCTCCCCATCGAAGTCTGGGCCCAATCCAAGGTGCTGGTTATCACCTATAAAGCCCTCAACGTCTTGGGACCTGGTTATGTAAAGGAGCGCCTGCGGTCCATATTTGCCCTCCTGCCCCTTGAGATCAGCGACAGATGCCCTTCTCCGGGAACCCTCTGTGAAAGATATTAGGAGGGTGAATACCCAGAGGAGGGCCTTCTCTGTGGTGGCGCCCCATTTATGGAATGCGCTCCCCAGAGAGGTCCACCTGGTGCTGTCGTTATTTGTTTTTCGGCGCCAGGCCAAGACCTTTTTATTTAAATGTTATTTTAATTAATTGCTGATTTATTTATTGGTTTTAAATTATTATGTCAGGATGTTTCCAGTTTTTATGTATTTGTATTTATTTGTTGGAAGCCACCCTGAGGCTTATGCGAATGAGGAGGCATACAAAGAAGAATCCCAAACAAACAAACAAACAAACAAACAAATAAATGTGGTGAGGGGCATTTGAATTGGTCCTCCTGTTTCTCAGTGAGACACAAATGGGGTGGACTGGGATATACAAGTAAGAGTCCCAGAAATCTGTAACTGCAAACCATACTCCCTGCTGGAGAAGTGAGAGAATGGTTGAGAGTGCTGCCATCTTGCATATTTTTGGGATGGATGCAACTGTTGATGTCACAAAGCTCCAGTAAAGATTGGAGACTGCTACCTTTCTCGGTACTGAAAAGCATCTTGAGGTGGGAGGAAAGATGCATTCTGGGTAAAGAGGATTCTTTCTATTGTGCCCTTGCTTGAATGAGCAGTGATTTCTTCCCTGACAGATGCCCCAGGATGGGTGAAGCAAAAGATCCCTAACAGAGGAAGTTCATCAAATTTGATACAAAACCCATCAGCAAAAATTGATAGTATTATTTGTCTAATGCGATGTGGTCCCAAACCTCTTAGTCTTAGTCAGAACATGTGAACCTGATCACCAATCCAGACTGAGCCCCTCATGTGGGTCTGGATCTCCTTTCCCTGCTCCTACTCCAAACTGAAAAGAAATCACAGCTGTTAGGCCAGGGGTAGGCAACACAGTGCACCAATTACACCATGGACTCTTTTCTTTGCATACACCAAGGTGCCCTACCCCTCCCATTTAAACATGTCCTTTGCTATGACTCCCATTCTTCCTTGTACACAGGACAGTTTCTCTCATTGCTACAAGTACGCAGCACCCCAAACATTTGCCTTTCCCTGTGCCAGACACATATTTAATTTATGTCTGTTTTGGCCCCCAGAATGGGACTTTTACCCCTTCTATAGAATCTCATATTCTTTCATGCTCTGTGCAGTAATATATCTTGCAGTTGGCCTCATTTTGTACAAACCTCCCCTACTTCCTGAGGTTCTTCTATGAACCTGAGGAAGTGAGCCCTAACCCACAGAAGCATCTGCAGCAATTCATTTGCTCGTCTTACAGAGGCAGAATCACAAGTTCATGACAAACCGCTTCCTTTCTTAGTTAAGCGAGTTCATTTGGACAGCTACATGCCCTTTGCCATGACTCCCACGGCTGCCATGTTCATGGCACAAATTGTGCACATGCCCTTCTGCTTCCTTGTTCAAATTTTTTTTGCACGGAAAGGCAATGGTTGGAATTGACGCAACATGATTCAAAATATTCTCAAATTCAACTGGCTGGTCGGATTCACAAAACCACTGCCACATGCCACTGAAGTCCTGTATCATTTGCTACCGACTCAGTCTAGCCACAGTCTCATGAGGACTACCACAGAACCACAAGCCTCACTCACCCATCAGCCCAATATTCCTCAGGCCAGTGAGCCACAATTAAGTCAAAGTGAAAGGGCACTGTGCAAGCCGTGCTGCGATTCTGCCTTGTCAACCATGGTCAATTTCTTCTGTAGAAGAGCCACGAGATTTTGTGGGGAGGGGTGCAGCTCTCTTGGGTTGCATCTCCTCAGTGGATTCTTCAGATTCAGAGGAGAAGGTGGAGGGCAGATGACTTTGCAGTTCCAAGGTTACAAAGCACAGAGACTTAGAGCACAGGGGCCAGCCTGCCTTAGAAAAGGAGGGAGACGCTTCAGAAATGGGGTGTAAATTGAGGGGGAGTTCCACGACACTGTCAGGAGATGACAGGTGGGGCAAACGCTCCTGTTAGGAAGTCTCCTCTAGCTCTCAAGCAGCAAGAGCCCCCCGAGATTGGAGTGAAGACCTTTCTGAAAGGGAGGGAAGGAAGGAGGGGATAGTTCAGCTTAGATCAGACTCTTTATTTGGGCAGATGCGTCTCCCAGGTCTCATAGAGAGCATCACTTTGATTTATGCTGTTTTATAACGTGTAAAACCCTAATAAAGGACTGCACTTCTAAGGTTTTGTCTGTTGCAGAGGGAAAACGCTGGTGGGAAGACCTGTTTCCAACACACAGACAGTGTCTAGACTTAGACTGTCAAGGAGCCACAAGCCTTCAGTTGCAATTTCTCATATCTGTAATTTGTGTGCTTGTTTTTAATTTACACGCAGACAGAGACACATTCAGAACTGGAGAAATAATCAAGAGAGCATGTAGTATACCACATCATATGTGCTACTGGCATAGATCCTTCATAAAGATGTGGAAGTGGGCTTTAACGTCTCTAATCCTACATTAAAACTCTTATGAAACACATACACTCATACCTTATTTAAGCATTCAGACTGAATGCACAAGTGCTTAAAATGTGCAGAAGATGGCCTTGCCTACCCCAAACATCCCAAATGTGCTGGCTCTGCCCTGTCCCACAATGATGAACCCAGCGTGGCGCAGCAGTGAGGATGCTGTAGGTGAAGTGGGGAGACCCAAGTTCAAATCTCTCCTCAGCCACGAAGTTCACCAGATGATCGCAAGTCAATCACTACTTCTCAGCCTAACCAACCTGGTTGTTGCAGGGACAAAATGAGGTGGACAAAGCCTGAGCTCCTTGAAAGAATGGTGGGCTATGAAATGCAAAAGTAACAAGCAAGCAAGGAAACCCTGAGAAGGCAGCCTTCCTGATCATGAGAAGGTTTCCAAACAGGTTCAACTGACCCCTTTCAGAGTCAGGCATTCTGTCCTTCTGAATCCCACACATTTTGTACCTTCATGCTTTCAGAATGAAAGTGTGAATAGGGGGTTAGATTTTAAAAAAAACAAACCCCAAACTCACCCAAAGTCCATAATGACATCTTGAAACAGTCTTGCAGGAACATCCTGGTTCCTTTTATTTGCAACAACTGCAATACAGGTTCCTTTTAATTGCAACAACTGCAATACAAAGGGAGGCTATCTTTCAGACTGAGCAGGCCAAGTAAATATTTGTTAACAATAAACAATGAAGAGTTCATTTGGGTCCAATGATGCAGAATCACAGGTCTTAGAAGGGTGTAATTCCTGCAGCTTTACACAGGAGTCTTCCTTTGAAGGTTGAAAGAAAGACTACTTTTGGATTAGCACCAGCAGCTTCCTAAGAGACCTGAAAGTTCCACTGCATTTCCATGCAGGAGGGCACTGCTGGCATGTCCCAGCATTTAGCTGGCACAATTAGGCTCTGCAAAAAGCATCTAATCATGCCAGCAGATACAGGCACAGATTTGGCATCTACATTTGTTTCATGGTCTGATCCCTGTATTTGTATCTCTGTTCTTTTTTTCCTGAGAAACAGAAGAGCAAGACCCACTAGCCAAGGCCTGTGAGGGGCCAATCTCACTGTCCAATGTAGGCAACTGATGATTCGCTGGAGAAGGCTGAACTTGGAGCTGCAGTTGACAACAAACCAAGCTGTATTGGCCATACAATGGTATTTTGTGGCATGTTCCGGGTGGAAGCTGGAAATATGCAGAGGTAAAGCAGGTTTCTGGTATAAGACAGTGTTTTTAAGTCCACTAAGTCATTCCCAGCAGTGTCCAGAAACTTGATACAATCACCACCACCACCACTGAAGCTATACTCAACCACCATTCTTCCTCTTGCAAAGAACCCAGTAAAGCTGATAAGGTTCTCCTCCTCTCCATTTTATCCTCTCAAGAAACCTGTGAGGTAGGCCAGGCTTAGAGTCTGTGACTGACTCAAAGTGACTAGAACCCTGATCTCCAGAATCCCAGTCCAGCCCTCTCACCATAATGATGTGACAAAACACTCCTTCTTGTATCTAACTTAATATTGATGATGCCTTCTCCATGGGCATTATTCTGCTACTGTCACAGAGCAGAGCTGCATATCCACAATCAAATAAAGCCTAACAGCTATTCTATATAATTTTAGATGTTTTATTCTGTTTATAATTCTATTCAGATCAACACAGAAATAAGTACCACTGAGTTCAATGTGACCTTCTTTCAAGTAAATGTGTTTAAGATTACAACCTTAGAACATTTTTTCCTGGTGACTTCAGGATTTCAGTTCATAGACAAGCTGCCTATCCATCCCCAATCACTGCATTTTACCCAATTCAATTCCTGCTGCTAGCAGAACTCAAACAAACTATATTTTTGTGCATTAAAAGTAGTTAGCGAATAATCTGAACATGCACATTATTTCTGAAAAATCATTTCCGTTGAAAGCTTGTAACACAGGCACAATATTTGCTGAAAGGAAGTCTCCTGCCATCATCATACTTACTATATCATCTTATCTGTACTACTGCTTTGGGAGCGACATTATTTTATTCACAAAGCGACTGAGGAAGATATATGGTCTCATAACTCTCTGTTTCTGCCATCAATTTTAATGCCATGTCAATAAACTGGAATTGCTGTCTGCTAATTACACTGTCACCCTTAAAAAAAATGTCAACTACAAACTAGGACTATTTACACCAGATAAGAAATTCTAACTTCCAAAAAATAGCTAGCATTTGCATTTAAACAAGCAAGTAAAACTCAGCTTCTGGATAAAATGAGCAATATCACTTGGCATTTTCAGTTTTATTGATTTTGCAAAATGGTGCATAATAGAAATATGATACTAGAGTCAATCCGCACTGTGCCTTCAGCAGCTTTCTTGTACATTTTACATGGTAGCTAGGAAACAGATGCATTAGTGGTTTAAAAGAGAATCATGTAGCAAAACAGCATTTAACTCTCTAAATGTGCATGCCCCATGGATGCTCTCCCACCACCAATCCTCTTAAAACAGGCACTTCCATATCATTCCCTGTGGCAGGTGTGCAGTGCTAACCAGGCCTGTCAAAGCTCAATCAAAAGTCAGAAATCACACAGGTCTTTAAAAGTTCAGCACCCGAGACATTCAGGAGCTGCCTTTGGGGTTGGGGAGGGAGGAGCGATGAGAGACACAGGATCAATCACACATGTGCACACAAGGCCACTATTTGAACCACAGTGTTTTGGGTCATAAATAATGGGCTATATAAACCATGGGAATGAACAGTGAGCTCTCTCACTGGCAGCACATTTAAGTGCAGCCCAAAACTGGGGGAAGGGGAAATACATAAGCACTGAGTCCAGATAGCTGTATCTAAAATAGGTTGTTAATGTGAAGATGGAAAGGCCCCCTGACTTCATAGGAAAAGTCTGAGCACCCCCTTTTCCCTTTAACCAACCCTAACAAAAACTGTTAAGAATCTTTCCTTTGGAATTGAAATGTAGTAATAGTAATTATGATCACAGCTTTTGTGCCCATATGGTCCAAGCAACAAAGTGCTGCAAGCCAAGAGGCCAACAAGATGAACAGCATGATATGAACAAAGCCTTCAATTGGTTGGAAAAATCCTTTGTTCTTAAGTACATACCGCCCTCATGGTTTAATCAGATGTAAATACCCAAAATGGTTCCTAGTTCTATCTAGATCTGGTAAGACTTCAATAAGTGGGCACAAAAAGTAAAGGTCAGTATTGGTATTGCTGACTGACAAGGATTTAATTGGTAAGAAAAATATACACAATACAGATTCTGTGCATATCAGCATAAATGGGAGAAATGTGGGGATGAGCAAATTAGAAGTTTGGAACCAATAAGTGAAGAAGGAAGTAGCACATTTAATGCAATGAATTTGTACCAAAAAAGAAACCCTGGAATGGAGCAGTGTGATAGTTAGCAACTTAGGATACAATCCTATGCATATCTAGACAGAATGAGGATGAGGAATCTTGGCAACTGTAGTACTTTTTCTGTCTAAACATGCAGTGGATTGTGCCCTAAATCTTACATGTGAACTAAACTGTTTTCTATGGAAACAAAATTAGTGATGTAAGTTTTCTAGAAAAGTCTGGAGCATCTAATTTGTATGGCATAATCTGTATCAGAAAGACCAAACCATGGGTTATTTCTCTGGCTTGCAGGAGGAAAGACAAGCCAGAAGTTCTAGTTCACATGTTATACTAAGCAAACCAGGGATAGAAGGTCCATGGTTTGTTAGCCACTTCTATTTGCATCACAAGAAATTAGACCACAAGGATAAAGTACACTGCTCATAAAATTAGCAGGCCATACAAACCAGGTTATTGAGTTTATATGCAGATTAAGCCTCCAAATCTTAGACTTGCTGTTGTGGGTAAGTAATTGGCTTCAGTTGAATCCAATTATAAACTCGTTATTGTTAGTCGCGAAGTCATGTCTGACCCATCGCGACCCCATGGACAACATTCCTCCAGGCCTTCCTGTCCTCCAGCATCCCCTGGAGTCCACTTAAGCTCATGCAGACTGCTTCAGTGACTCCATCTAGCCACCTCATTCTCTGCTGTATCGTTACATGAACATAGCTAGAGGAATCTTGGTCTTGTATTCCCCTTGGTTCTGTTCTCCTGTTCCTCCTCCAGCACAGCTATGAGGAGATAAAACATTTTCACTTTTGTTTTGACTAACCACGGGTGGTGGTATTTTTTTTTAACTTACCATGGTTTATGAAATTGGCTAGTTTCAATAAACAGTGGTTAAGTTTATTCACACTTCAAGGTTGATTCATACCACTCAATTATGGTTACTCAGGAATGGAACCAAAAGCTTCCTTGCAACTGTAAGGCAGGACTGGTGTGGAGAGCAGATGAGTCCAAACCTCATGCACGCAACAATAGACCGTAGATTATCATTACATGCTAATCCTGCCACTTTCACAGCCTCCATTTCCCCGCCTATAAAATTAGGATTATAAACATTTATTTTATGAAATGGTTGCAAACTCAAGCAAAATAAATGGCACGTAGACTCAAATTGATACATATATTTAAATAAGAGTTCTTCAGCACAGATTTTGTCAGACTCCTGCTTGTTTGTTTTATTTTCTAAGTTCTGAATTTTTAAGTATAGTAGTGAATGAGTAATAAAATGGTAAAATGAGCTTTAATGCAGTAGAGGTAAAATGTCACACACAAGGCAGAATAATCTTAACCAGATATATATGAAAGAAACCAAAAATCAAGCAAGAAAACTTGGGGTCATCAAGAAGATTCAGTGCAAGTATCAACCAAGTATGAGGAAGCTGGGGAAAAGATCATGTCCATGCTAGGGATTTTTAGGGATGGCACTGAAAATAAAGTGGCTGTGAGCGTAGTCACCAGAAAGAAAAGCAGCAGTGGTCATGCTCTCCCCACCCCACCCACCAATATTGCCTGGATATACCTCCGGCTGAGAGACCCTCCACTTCCTTCCAGTTTCCAACTGCTGAGGTCATCAGAGGGAAGAACCAGCTGTACTCACTGTACTCACAGCTGGCTCCATTGCCTACCGAATTATTAACTGTTGAATTTTGTGACTAAGAACTATTGTATTTATTCATTACATTTATATATTACTGAATAGCCAAAGCTCTCTGGGCGCTCCCATGATTAAAACTGTAAAATACAACATAAACTGCAATGTAAAAGTTTAAAACTACAGTATAAAATAGAAGCCACAATAAAGCCTAGTAGCAATATGAAGATTTAAAATATAATACAGATTTAAACATAACAGGGACTGAAAGACTAACATTCTCAAGAAAAATAAGGTCTATTGCTTCTGAGTTTGTTCCTCCCCTGTCCCCATTTTAACCTTCCAATCCCTTTTCCTTTTATATCCTAAGTTTTAGAAGAGGAATGAATATTTCACTATTAGACTTTGAATTGAGTGTACCCAATTGCCTTCTAGGCCCATTCTGACTCTGCTATGATTCTATTGCTGATCTTTATAAGCCTCCCTAGGTGCCCATTTTGGCTGAAGAAGAGCACAAACATGCTTCAAATAAACACAAAAAGTTAAAACTGCCACTGCCTTTATATAAATCTATGCAGCAGCCACATGTGGAATCATGCATGCTGGTCACCCCAGTTCAACAGAGTCAGGTAAAATATGGAGGGGTAAC
>NW_025335889.1:5577312-5651975 GCF_004798865.1 Varanus komodoensis
GAGGGCACCCTGAGGTTTCTAAAATTATGTGTGATGTAATGAGGCATGTGTTTTTCCTCCTTCTCATAATATGAAAGCTTGGGAGTCACACAGTTAAACTGAGCAGCGAGATAACCAAAACAGAGAAGTTCTTCACGCAACAGGCAGTTAATGTATGGTATCAACAGCTACAAGATGTAATGATAACCACTTGCTTAGATACTTCGAAAGAAAGAGGAGTTAAATTCAGGGAGGACTGGTCCACCAACTGCTGCTAGTCATGACGGTTACATGGCACATCTGTGTTCAGGGACAGTGTGCCATGAATACCGCATGCCCAGGGGACGAGAGCAGGAGCGAAGGAATGCCTTAATGCTGTTCCAGTCGGCTTCACTTAAGCCTCTGGCTGATCTCTATGGGAAGCAGGTTGTTCAACTGGATGAACTCTTAGTTTGATGCAGCGGGGCTCATATTATGTTCTTATGCTTTCCATTTAAGTAAGATATAAAATCAATAAACTGGAAATACTCAAAGAAAAGGGAAGCTATCAAATTTTAAAGAGAAGAAACTAAGATATCAACTACAAAATCTGGTGCTCAGTCGCTCATGCGGAAGACTTACGGAAATCATACTGATAGCAGATCGTGCAGATGAATGAAAGCTCACAACTGGCAAATCCTAAACAACATGAACGAGAGCAGGATAATATAAGGAAAGGCAGTGAGTCTCCCCACCCCTCCTGCTTTGCTTGGATGTTTGATGTTTCAGAAAAAGGTGAAAAAGGTAAAAGAGTTGCATGATAATATTGCTATTTACACTAAATTTGAACTGCACGTCCTTTCTCTTAAAATGAAACAAAACAAAACAAGCAGGGGTCTAAATCTAAGTTTAAAATACTCCAGCTATGCCTCTGTACTCCTTCCAGTAATAGGTTCCAGCTCTCCACAGGCCTGTCTACCAAATGGGAGATGAAAGGGTCAAACCAAGGGCGCTCACAAGGAAGCTTTAGATCTGAGGCATTGCTCTGGCAAGAAGGAGCAGGAGTAAATCCCAGCGCTTAACTGGCATCCATCCAGCATGGCCAAGTCCATTTTTGTCATTAAACAGATAGATCTTTAATGCCCCAGACATAAAAATAAAACATTTGGAAAACACCAACACAGAACACATTGAATTATCAGATTATAATTCAACATATCCACAGTGCTTGGACATAGTTTGGGTCCATTTTACAAAGGTAGAATGTGTGCATTATCCCAGTCATAAACAAATACTAGAAAGTATGCTGAACCTTTCCCAGTGATACCTTCCTCATACTACCCTGTTTCCTTGAAAATAAGACCTCACCAGAAAATAAGCCATGGCATGATTTTTCAGGATGCTCATAATATAAGCCCTACCCCAAAAATAAGTCCCAGTTAAGACTGTCAGCCAGACGGATGCATTTAGAAATTGTGTGATTTAAGTACCATAATTTCAATACCCCACAGATCTGTCAGTAGCAGTAAGTGAACATGCAAACCTGAGGGACGAGCCAAGAGGCTTGCCTGAAATCAGCAATCCAAAAGTAGTTTATTAAAAGTGGAGTAGGGATTGCTGTTCCATTTAAGCAGCTAGTCAGGGGCCAGGGAAACATCAAAAAATAAACTGCTAGCTACCATAGCAGCCAGAGAAACAAACACATGGGCAGATGCATAAATGTGAGCACGCACGCGCACACACACACGCATGGACGTGTGTGCAATGGGAAAGAATTGTTTTGGTTTTCAGTCACCATCCGGTACCCCTCCCAGCATGGAAACAGGAAAAATCCATTTCAACTGTTGCCTTCTGCCCACATCCTCCCACTGGGATGCTGACCACTTCCCTTTTGTCTCTATACTACCCATGCCACTTCTGATGCACTATCACAGGGTAGTTAATAAGCCACGGTTATTTAGCACCAAAAAAGATGGGCTATTTTTAAATGGGCCATTTTTATGTATAGATGCAAATTTGGCAAAATGCTGCAATCTAAATAGAAACACATCTGTATACACTGAGGAAAACTGTGACCTATGAGCCTGATCAGTCTGCTGCACAAGTGCTAACTGTTGATGGAAAAGTTCAAAACCTCTTGCAAATCTCCTTTTGTAGCTTCTCTTATATTTCAGCAAGACTTGGGACTTGACAGTCCTTCAAATATAGACAAAGCAGGGTACTTGGCCATCCTAATTCCAACCTCATTTTAAAGACAAATAATTGTTCTTCTTCAAACAATCAAACTGCCCCAGGGATTCAACAGATGGCATAACTACTGAAGAAACAAAATCTGGACCATTTGAACTGCTCAGTTGCAAGTCTAGGTCTCTCAAAGATTCACCCATAAAATCCTGTTCACCTCACCAGAATTACATGGGTACCTTCTAATAAAACTGCATGGTATGAAACTCCAGATGGGGAAGAAAAGCCGCCCGAAGATGGACATGTAACCCTTAATAATGAATGAATGGGATTCAAATAGTCACATATAAACAAATACTTTTTAGAACTCGCCTGTCATTTCAGTTGCAATCATTCTTCAAATGCAAATGCATCCAAAAGACTGGAAAAGTCAAGAGAATTGATTACCTATCTTGTAGCAGGTGATGTTAGAGAGTAGAACAGTCTTACTGGAATTACATTAACCACATCCAACAACAGGGGAGGACACCAGTGACATGTAATGCTATCCAGCACTCTAGCCTCTGCCTTAGAATTTTAAAAGTCCTCTCATTAAAGTTAATATTTATTTATTTCTAAAGTATATAAATTCTCTACTTCTGAGCAGAATTATCAGGCATAATCAGTAAAGGAATAATACTCTTTAAAGTGCACATGCGTTTAAAGTAAGTTTCCCAATGCAGATTTTATTTGACCTGTGACTTATTACTGAACATCTGCGAAGAGAGGGTTTCAGCTGGTCCCACAAACAGGAACATTTCTGCTTTCTTAAGCAGTTTCCATGCCATTTGGAGACCAGCAACTTGAGACTATTCATCTGGAAGTCAAGAGCTGCAGCTGCCTACAGCAGCATTTTATGGATGGGATTATTGGGTCACAAGGATTCATATTTGCCTTATTTTATTTTTGCAATAGCTTTCTTTTGTAACAGACTCAGCTGGAGGTTTGCTAATTGGCTTGGTCTCCCACTTATATAAGAACACCAATATTTCTTCCAACACATACTTAATACCTGTTAGTAGCAAACAGGATTCTGAGGTGCAAGACAGTTTTTCTTTAGAGACATGTAGCCCCGGCCATCCTTAGGTTCACATTAGCAATGGCAACATGACACGTAAGATTAAAACCAGCAGCAATTCCCAAAATGGTGGTGGTAAGAGATGGGGAGTGAAGGCACACACACAAGCATGACTAAAACTACTTACATGCAAAGCAGATCATCCTGGGCAAACTGGTCCCCAAGTGTATATGAATGCATGTACTTATAGATGGCTGATTATTGCCCTCTTGCAACTCACTATGGTGACTAACTTAGCTGAAAGTAATGGTACAACCCTATTTTTATACAGACTTTTTCTGTGGCCTTTGTGGACATGAAAGCAAGTTTAGCACACCTGTGCCTTATGTTTTTCCCCACGTCTCAGTTCTGAGAATATTTCTTAATTTTAGGAAAGTTTAAGAAGGGTGTTTTTTAAAAAGAGTTGTGGGGGAAAATCTTGAACTAAGGGAAGTGTTTGCAATGCCATTTCCAGTCAGATTCTGATTCAAGGGAAGTTATCAAGCCCTGCAGATACAGATACAAGCCAGGATGCAAACAATTATGGTGCAAAAATACTTTAAAGCTTATTTCAGTACCATAGGGCAACATATCAAACCAACTGTTTCACAGTCACTCAAAGATCTCTGTTCCACTACTCCTGTACTAGGCAGTTAAAACTGTAAAAGAACCAGACAAAGTTTCTGACCCTATTAAAAGTGCAGGTTGTGGGGATTTGGGGGGGGGGGGTAGGGTGCTTTGTTAGCCTTCATAACAACTTTTCAATCACATTAATGCAATTATTATATAAATGACATTGTGTCACTTGCCACCCTGGGATGACTAAGAATGAGGGCTTCAAAAATGGGAAAAAGAAAGGAAGCACAAATTCATTTTGATTTTTTCTGCTACTTTAGTTGTGCAATCCTAAACAAGTTAACACAGGAAAAAGGGCTTATAACTTCCAACGTGCTTTGGCATGTTAGGAGTCAGACCTTTTTTCTAAACTTGCATAGGATGTTAATAAACAAGTTGCCCTCTGAGAGACAGTGACTGTGGATGAAATAGTGCAGTGGAAGGTTTTTAAGAAATACAAACAGTGCACTGAAAAGCAAGAGAAGGATTTTTATATAAGGATCCAGAATATTTACTGAGGATTGTAAAAAAGCCATTTATTACTGTGGCACCTGAAAATAGATGGGGTTCGAAATTGTAAAAAAAAAAAAAAAAAACCTCAGGCAAAAAAATTGTTTAACATAATAGCATCATCATCAACTGAAAACACCATTATGTCCTTCTGGCGGAACTGCAGGTTAGGGAGCCAGTCTTTCAAGAAATGGCTAAAAGGATGAAGGACCAAAGTAGGTAGCCTGTCAACCATGAGGGAAGGAGAGTCTACCTCATGTAATATGTCACTTTAATGCCATGCAGTTAGCATAATGTACAGATCACTTTCAGATGTCAAACAACAGAGAGTGGATCCAGAACACTTTAGTGTACAATCTTACAGGACTGACAAACTGAGAACTCTGTCAGGGTTGGATCTAATATTAATCTATTTAGAGTAGACCCACTGAACTTAATGGGATGTAAATCAGACAAACACTGGATACAGCCCATTGATTACAACCCTTCTACTATATTTGTATTCTAAAATATGTTACCCTGATATAACAGGACCAAAATGGAGCCCTTTAAAAAGTTCGGTAATTCCTTAGATTTCATCTAGAAATCTACCAAATGGATAAAGGGCATGTCTTATGCCACATTTCTTTCCACAAATGCCAGTAAACTGGAAAGGTTTGTAGAATCCTAAAGAGTTCACAAGTGGCTCTGCCTGCATCAAAGGCAACCTGGGGACTGCTGTGTGTTTCCTGTATTAGGTCATTAAAGTGATAAATAATGGAACAGATAATAGAGTTACTTATACATGGGAGGAAAAGCAAATGGGGTTAATGCACAAAGACTGGAAGGAAGGGTGGTTGCCAAATGATTGGGATGAGTCTGATCTCATCTATTTTTAAAAGTGAGATAGTCTAGAGAGCAGTAAATACAACATACAGATCTGTCATGGATATCAGTGTAAAAGGATTAGACTCAATGCAGAAAAACCATGTGAAATCATTAGCACAGATTCCAGAAAACAATCAATCTTTGGGTATGCACCAAATGGCTAGACTGGGAACGCTCTCAGAAAGATGTGCAAATAATGTCAAATTATCTAGAATTGCAGCATCTGAAATACACTGTGAAAAACTCCAAAACTGGGTGAGAATTTCTGTCATTAAGTGAAAATAAATACAGATTGGTCCAATGAAACCTCCTCCACCACCACCTTCATCATATCTACATAGAAGGGACCTCAACTGAACATGACTGCCCAGGAAAGAACCCTTGGAACTAAGGAGTTCAGATCACAGAAAGCTACAATTCAACATGGAACAGCAAATAAAAATGGTGAACTTAATATTAAGAGTTTGTTTGTTTGTTTGTTTGTTTGTTGTGCTGGCCAGTGAGGCTGGTCATAACCCACTGAGCACAGTGGAAAGGCTACCTTTAATCCCTCCCTGCAAGGCAGTTAGATGGCTGCTAGGAAAGGAGGCTGGAGCATCAACAAGATATATCTTGGTGGCCTCAGTCTCCTTCCCTCCCTGCCCCGCACGGCCTTCTCCAAGGCTTTCCGGAGAAGCAGGTGATACAGTTCTTCCTGCAAAGGTGGTGGGGAGGCCACTCCAGCTGGAATGCTGGAAAATGCTATGATCTCTAGCCTTAAGGATCATTTTGTTAGTGCATCTTGCATAATTCCTACACTCAATAAAAGTCCAAAGCAATGTTTAGAAAGCAACAATGAATGAATGAAATAGATACAATTACTCCACCATGCCACAAAAAAAGACAAATTTGAAAAACTGTAATGCAAAACACCAGAGATTATTAATAAAATCAGAGCCATTGGTTATAAAAAGTTTGGCAGAACAGTATTTCCTTCACCGGTTACCCGGCTCTGCAGTAAGTGGTGCCTCCATCTAAGTGGTGAGCAACATGGTTATTTGTGTGTTACATTTGCATATTCCTCCAAAGAACTTGAGCCAACTTACAGGTTCCTCTCCTCCTTCTCCTCGTCAGTGAGAGTCAATGACTGGCCCAAAATCACCCAGTGAGTATTATGACCAAGGAGAGACAAGAATGCAGGTCTCCTGAGTCCCGATCCAATATACTAACCAAGACACCACTCTGGCTCTCTGATTTAACTTTTACATCTTGGGAAAAATCTTTTGAACCAACTTATTACTAATTGTTCCCAACTGATGATAGCAGGATTTTTCTGGAAGGTGGGAGGGCATCAATAAATGTTGCACTGATTGTGTAAAAGCACAGTGATGAATTAATCGCTGCTATTTTATTCCACTGAAAACTGAAGCTGCCATTTTCCCTGTGGCTCCAGAGAACAGGCCCTGAACCAATGGCTGGAAGCTGCAAGGAAGTAAACTTCAAGAGAAGCTTCCCATCAGTAAGAGTTGCTCAATAGCGGAACTGTCTCCTTCAGAAAGAGGCGAGCTCTCCTTCACTGGAGGTACTTGAGCAGAGGCTGAACTGCCTCAGTCAAGGGTGCCATGGTTGCATCCTGCACTGGAGCTCCTACACTGAACAATGAGTTGGACTGAATGACTTCTAAGATCCCTTCCAGTCCTAAGAATCTAGAATTCAATTGTTTTCCTACGTGTTCGAATTCTCTCAGTTTTCTGGTATGATGATGGTTTCTTCTGTTCTGTCAGAGTCCCTCAAGAAAGTTTGCATTTTGGGGGTGAACTGCTGTGTTATCTATTGAGGGTGGCCCTCGGTAGATTAAAGAGTCCATCTGTGAGTTTCTCTTCTGCAAACAGAAACTCACTGCACAGTGCTTTAAATATGAGCTTATGCTGATCACATCATAATGAACAACTGATAGGATCTCTCTATAAGACATGTATAATTTATATATTTTGGCAGTCCTCTTACCCTGGATAGATCACACTCAAAGCTGCTGGTACTTCCACGAATGTTCTTCTCTGCTCAAGCTGATGCAGAATGGAAGTGCCAAAAATGCTAACTTCTCATTCTTTTAGAAGCAAACTGAGGGGTGGGGTGGGAACAGGGCCGTCTGAACACATGGGCCTGATGGGCACTTGCCCGTGGGCCCCATACTAATCTGTGTATGTTAACCCTTGGAAAATGGGAAAACTTCCAAAATTAACAGTAGCTGTAGTTGTTGTAGGGGCCCCGGTACACTGCT
Source organism: Varanus komodoensis (assembly GCF_004798865.1). Taxonomy (NCBI): domain Eukaryota; kingdom Metazoa; phylum Chordata; class Lepidosauria; order Squamata; family Varanidae; genus Varanus; species Varanus komodoensis. The sequence goes on from NW_025335889.1 coordinate 5,584,803, forward strand.
TTGCCCGGGGCCCATAATGCTGTTAAGACGGCCCTGGGTGGGGGGTGGGGGGGAATAGGAGAAAAGTCATGCAATGTCTGAGTGATAGGGGGTCTCCTAACAAAATCAGATACCGTATTTTACTGTGTCAAGCAAAGTTCTGTGTCAAAATAATTCTAATTCAAATCACTGCAGGCAAATTTTGCATCAATAACTGTTTAAAGTCTGTTTACAATGAGGGAAGCTCATCCTTTTAAATAGTTGCAAAAACTAAATATACAAAAGTCACATTTTGTTGCACTGGAAGACAACAGGCTAATGAATGGAAAAGGTACAAATAACAGAACTTTCTCACATAATTATCCCAATCAATATAATATTGAAAATGATGGCATGTTCCCATATATGTTTTCTATTTGCATATGTTACTGACTTTTTAGTCATTTGGGAAAAACTTTTTTTTAACAGAATTTTGGCAAGGTGACAAGTAAAGTGACTAGAGGTTGCCAGACAGAGACAAGCAGTCAGACAAACTACAGGATTCCCACATCAAGAATGTTAACATTTGTTTAAGCGGGGGGGGGGGGGGGGACACAGCCCCACATGCCTCAAAATACCATTTTCTAGAAGTTTTAATTAGAAACAAAATGGCACTTTGCAGACAAAGAGCCACTATGGAACACAATATGCTAAATTTATCCCTTTCAGTACTACTGAGTTCTCTCAGCTGATTTTCAACAGCAAACCAGCAATCTGGAGAGGTTATTCTTAATTCTCCCCTTCCAGTGTGACCTGCAGGTACAGGGGTACCCAGGGGCAAAAAGGCCGCAGATATTCTGCAGTTGTCCTTCCCAAATTTAGAATGTATACAGAGAATTACCATGTCTACACTGTAGAACCTTTGGCCATTTGGACAGTTTACAATAAAAAACAATAAATTCAACAATTAAACAAAACATATAAATGGGCATTGGGAAGATTATAAAGTGACCTTTAGATCCTATACTATTATTATTACTAAATGAGAAATGGATGGCTTCAGTGACCTCCCAAATGATCTCATAGCTCAAAAGGCACCATTCCCAAACAGGGAACAGACAATTATGGAAACAGGGAATATTATTTTTTATCTAAAAAGAATTCTATCAACCTTTATTATTAATAGGAATGATGCCAAACTTTTCAGGCTTTGAGATCTAAAGTAAAATTGACCATCTTAAGAAATTCCCGTTAAAAATATAACATCTAGCAGGTCTAGCTTCAGGTTCCTTCAAATGGCAAAAAAGGGAGATGGAGGAGATAAGATTCTGCACAAGACACCAAGGCTTAATTTTTACTGCTTGGACATGGGCCTAGTTTGTACATAATGACAACTCAGAATACGTATGGGTTGTCATTATAATGCGTGTTTTTGTTGAATTATGGAATGTCAATATATACAAACCCTGCTCTATGTTTTAACTCTGTTAACCATGCACAGACCCCATGGTTTCTGAACTCTGGGCTATTTGTGTTTAACAGCACAAAAAAGCATCATACCAGCTGTATCAGGACTCTTTAACCCCTTTCCTGCCACTGTGTTTCTGATCCTGCAATTGCAATTCACACTGGAGCAAATGAGAGGTTTTTAACCCAATGTAAATTACAGTGGTGGTGGACTTGCAGTCAATGCATAATAACAGCATTTTGAAAACAGGAATGCTTCTTACATATTATTAGTACACCAAGATACAGACTATCAGAAGATGGTGAATTAGAACCACTTTCTGCAAAGAATGCTTTTCTCATGACCAAGTAACCTGGTACAAAATATACATGTAATAAACAGTTTACTCATCCCTTTTTTTTGACATCTGATTGCATTGCTCTGTTTTACTGTTTTGGTAATGGTTTGATGCATTTATTTTATGTTGGTTTTATACTGTATATTATGCTTTTCTTCTGTAACCCATGTAAAGCTCTTTTGATACAAATAGCATTTAGGGAGCATTTAGGGAGGTTATGTTATTTATTTAAAACATTTCTTGGCTCCATTTCTTGGAGCAGAAGCCCTTGCAAGCTACTGTACTATAATAAAACTCATAATAACAACCAATATGGCCTTAAAAAGCAGTAAGCATATGAAAACAGCAACAACAGCAAGCATAGTGGGATGCAACAATGGGCCTTGTGGACTCTGAAGGCACATATGCCAGCGGTGTGGCGGCCCTACAGAAAGGACCTTTGATGGGTTCACTGCCCTGACTCCTCTCACGGGTGGGCCAGTGAGAAAGGCCTTTCTTGCTGCTTAAAATAAATGGCCCTTAAATAAAGTTTACATTCGTGCAATTAGTCCTTTTATGACACCTACTACAGTATGGTGCCATACTCATCCTTAGTACAATTTGAAGGGAAAACGTGGATTTCAAGCCCAGCTCTTCCTTTGAAGTGGCAAGAAAGCGAAGAACCGGGCCCTGTGCCTCTCTGTGTATACAGTCCACACAATGTGCACTGCTCATAACTGGCACACTGCAGAAGCGTTTAAAATTCAGGAAACGAGACTTAAGTGCAGAGGATCTTGTAAGACGCCATCATATGTGGTTCCTGAAATGACAGCAACGCCAGATCTGGGGGCTTGCTTGCCTAATGTAAACATTTCACACGGATATGCAAAATCCACTCTGGCAACATTCCTAACCTATAGGGCCTATTCCAAATCTACAGGGCTGCTCAGCATTCGGCTTTTAAAAAGCCTAAATGTATAGGGCAGCGGGGACTGTCTGGGGGAGATCACAGAGCTTGGGAAATGTTAACCCTGATGAAAACTGCCTCTCCCCCATGTAGCAATTAGGCTTTTAAAAGGTTCACTGTGGCAGGGGGGTGGGGAGATGGGGGGTGGGGAGATGCCCCATCTGCCCTATCCCACTATGTGCCATCTTTCCAGATGTGCCCCATACTGGACAAGTTGGTAATGCTTTTCAAGAGAAGCAATAAATCAGGCACGCTACTTAAATGTACCCTGTGACACATAGCTAAACACACCCAGGTAAGTGGACAGCATTTGCACTTCGATGCAAGACTGCCGTGCAATGTTTCCTTGCCCTCACTCAGATACCGTGGGCGCAAAGCACAGATAACATAGTCTGCAACATCCTTTAGGTTGGAAGTTCCGAAACAGCAGAGCTGTTTCAATGATAAAGAAATGGTTCAACACAATAAAGTACCTTGCACTGTGAGTGCCTAACTCATATACATGCATGCACACACACCCATCAATATAGCCATTATGGACTTCTAAGGCACTCCAGTATCCCCAGATGAGCACCTCTCAAAGACAATCTTGGCTACACATTTATTTTAAATGGCATTTTCTCGCAAAGAGTGGAACATTCTATTACAGCATATCAATAGTGTACAAAGAGGGGGGGAAAAGATTTCATCAATCACAGCAGCACACAGCATTGCAAGGAGGACAAACTACTCTGATCCTCCACTCAGTACTGAGGCTTGCAAAGAACTCTTTGACAGCTATAAAGTCGTGATGCAAAAGGTAAGATTCCCGAAAGTGCTTTCTCAGGCAAGCCTGACTTCTCCGTCATCCCCAAAATTAATACATATGAAGCTTTGACAGAGATATTAAATTAGCATGTTTAAAGGCCCATCTCACAGGGCTTAGGGGAGAATTACAGCTAATCAATCCACCACCCAGCTGTGAAAACATCTGCTTGCAAGGCTGATAAATTGGTTACTAATAGCTTTATCTAAGAGATTAGCTGCTTCTTCCTTTTTCACCCTCAGATTCCAGTGAGGTAGCCTGCTGCAGCGAAAGCATAAACTCCAACATCCCAGAGATTCATTGTAGCAGAGCCTACCTCCTTGGATCCATGAAGTGGTGTCAACTGGTGAAGATAACACACGTTTGTATAAATATGTTTAGTCTCGCACACACAAACATGTGCAAAACAAAAATGGAGCAAGAAACTATGAAATACACAAACGTATACTTTGGGCCTTTGCAAAGAACATCACAGACCTACTGTATTTTTAGATTCTACATCTGTTTGTCTCACTGTTCATCCATTTCTACAGATACACAAGACATGAATTTTATGTAGTGGGTTCTAGTCCACAAAAGCATATACCAAATGGTCTTTAAGGTTTCCTAAGACAGATGGATATCAGCCTGAGAAAAATAAAAGCAATAGCGTTGTTTCTATTTGAATGGTTCATCTCCTAGTCTTGATTGGCCATGAGAGTCCAGTGCTACAGCCATCTACTGAATCACTTCATGTCAGGTGAAAGAATTCATCTGACTAATTCCCAGTCCTGTTTCTCCTTCAATTCCAGTGCAGATGGAGCAGACACTATTTGTCAAAATGTGAGGTCCACAGACCAGTGAAGCTTTTTATTTCAAGGAATGCTACACTCTTCATGGACAATAACGGATAAAAGTTTGTACATGTAACCCTACAAGCTGGGAGATATTTTATTTTATTTATTTTATTTATTTTTTGATTTATATCCTGCCTTTTTCCTACAAAGGGCTCAAGGCAGCTTACATCATTCTCCTCATCCATATTATCCCCACAACAACAACGACCCTGTGAGGTAGGTTGGGCTGAGAGTCTGTGACTGGCCCAAAGTCACCCAGTTGGCTCCATGGCTGAGCGGGGACTAGAACCCAGATCGTCTGAGTCCCAGTCCCATGCTCTTAACCACTACACCACACTGGCTCTCTGATATGTAGTAGTGTATCTGATGGAGCAGGGGAAGGCAATCTTTTGGAACCAGGAGCATATTTGAAAAACTAGAAGTTTAAGAAACTGTTCTGGGCACCACAACCAAATGGCTGCCAAGGGAGGTCATTAGTCACAAATAAGAAGTAACCATCCAAAAGGCTAAAAGGCAGAGTTGGGGTCTGAGTCCCAACTCTGTGGCACTGAAAAACTTGTCTGGGAGTATACTGGTGTCCATTTGCCTACCCCACAATAGGGGAATTCAGCCTTGAAAATAACTCCACAAAACTAATAAGCCCAACATATTTTCTACTTGTCAATCTGCTCATAAATATTGTACTCACTTGTGGTGAATGCACAGAAGAGGAGGAGGAGGAAGAGGAGGACAGAGATGGAGAAGTTTTTAAAAAGCTTAATATCTGGTCACCTGGAGGCAAATGTTACACATCATAGATAACCAATTAACTGTTTTCCTGGGTTGCAGGCATTATAAGTTGGAGCTAGCATTTGAAACTCATAAGAGAACGTTTAAAAAGCTTTACACTGCTTTAAAAGCTGCATTTGCTTGTAAAAAGTGCTCCAAGTTCAATAAAAAGCACCGACATGAAGAACTGATAGGAATACATTCCAATCTGAGAATGGGAAGGGCATAAATCAGTTATCTTGATAGAGAAGAACATGCACACACATTAAATTGTAAGAAAAACAGGAAATCAGTTTTCCTCTTTCAGCTTTAATGTCTCAATGGAGCAAGAAGAAGTGGAATATGTGAAACTGTCAGGTGGTCAACATTCATAATTGGGGAAAATGTTTATAATGCACGAAAGAGTATAAAATATTTCTGAATTGGCAAGTGACTAAATCCCAAATTTCTGCCATCTTTGCACCATAGTTTAATCAAAGGCATAGTGGAAGTGAACTGTATTTACCTTGCATGCATGCCAAAATTTTTGCATTATATACTAAGTCTGGTTCATTGATGCTCAGCAGTTCCTTTTTTATTCCCCCACCTAATTTTATATGAAGAACTCTGTTGGATCAGATGGAAAGTTTCTATCTAGTCTCACTTTCCCTTTTCTACAGAAGTCAAGAAGATGCTTCTTGGAAAGGCAGAAGCAACACATGAAGGAAATAGCCCCTCACCACTCTTTTCCCCAGCAGGTTGTATCCTGGGGTATACCATAATTTTAATTAATTATAATGGATCAACAGCAGTGACAGCCCCATCCACCATGAATTCGTCCAGTTTCCCCTGAAAAATCCAAATAAGCCTACAAAGCATTATGTGCATCTTGTAGCAGCGATTACTTATGCACTGAGCAAAGAAAAGCTTTTTCACATCCTCTAACAGCAATCCTGTGAGGTTAGGCTAGGCTGAGAGGTAGCAACTGGTCCAAAATCATCCAGTATGGCTTGTACACAATAAAGAATTTGAATCCAACCTTCAGGGAAAATCCTACAGATCCTACCTATAGATTCATTTGGATTCCCCAAATAAATGTCAGAGACAGTGCTCTGACCTCAGAGCTGGGAATCCATCCTATGATCCCCTCCCACCTTTCATAGCTGGCATGGACAAACAGCAGCAATTGCCTCTCCAAAGGGGGGGATTCAACTGGGGAAGGGGGGTAAAGAAGGCATGCTGGGGTGCTCAGGAAGGAGGAGACTAGAGGGGCCAGGACACCAGGTAATTTGAGTCTTCAGCAGCCTCCCCCCCCCCCCCCCCAAACACCCCAGATGCAGTTGTGGGGAAGGCAAAGATGCAGAGAGGGAGGTATGGGGAGGGCGAAGTCAGAAGCCCCAAGAGCATCAAGCATGCAACTCACAGGATCACAGCCTGAGTTAAATACCTTAAGGGTGCGTGGCTGGCTGGGGCATGGTGGGAGATGCAGGCCTTTTTCATTCTAAGCATGCAGAGCAGTGCACCTTCAATGCTTACACCACACTAGTGATAGTTTCTTCTCCTAAACCGACATGCCAATGATGCTCAAGAAAGTAGGAATGTTATTGCTGCCAGCAGGTCACTTATAACAAGCAGTGGTTTCCCCAGGTAACCAGGCCAGGACACCCCCACCGCCTTTTTATTTTTTTGCTTTTACATCATTGATATGCCACAAATAGTTAACACAGTCAAACAAGCTAACAGCATACTTGTGACCTATCTGCCAAAGCATTTCCATAAAATAAATATTTATGAAGAATGCATTTCTGAATCTATCAGAGCCTTCCCCTGTATGTCATTTAAAAAGCTTAATTTACAGCAAGACTACTTGGACGTCCGATCTTATCAAACGAAGCGTTCCCTCTTCTTAACCGCGTTCAGGGCTGCCCATTCAAGGATATGTAACTACGCTTATTACCGTCCCCTGAGATGCTGCTTTCATTCATTTATTTATTAAAAACAGGCCAAAAAACTTACTCGCGCCTTCGATTTTGTCCGATCCCCTGCTCCAAATGATTTGCCTGGTTTCCAACTTGACCTGGAACGTTTTCCTTTCAGGCCTCTGGGACTTCTTGGAGTAAAACAAAGTCATCACTGTGCCCACCTCCAGACTCCTATAGAGGTGGACTACTTCGGCTTCACTTTGGATGCAGGGTCCATTGGTAAAAAGAGACGCCATGGCGGCCTGGATGCCTCCCCTCCCCTAGCAAACTCTGAACCGAAAGGGAGTGTGGGGGGGAACTTAGCAAACAAAAGAGGAGAAATTCCGCGTCTTTTACCCCCAATGCTGGAAGGGGAAGAAAAGGAGGAGAAAGGAGGGGACGCCTGAAGAACGCTTTTGTTTTTAATTCCACATCAACATCCTTTTCAGCTCACTTCGCTCCTTAGTTTATGATTCAGAGGCAAGGATTTTAAATCTTAGATCCGTATCTCCCGAAAAGAAGATTGCCGCCATAAATGAGTATTTGCATTACCGGGGGGAGGAAGACAGAGAGCGTGAGGAGGTTAGTCCCGGTTGGCTGGTGCTTCCTTTAGAACCATCAACTTTTCGGTCCAAAATAAAAAGCGAAAAAGCAGCCGAGAATCGCCCCGCTCCGGTTCGCGATCATGCACCATTTTCTTTTCTTTTTCCGCCCCCGACCCCCTACCCCGCCTCCACCCCACCTTCCAGAGCCTAAAGCGAAACCAACCAGGAAACCGAGAGCAAGGGAAGAAGCGGGGTGGGCAGAAGAGGTGGAGGAAAAAAGAGGGAAAGGAATAATTCCAGGCAGATCTTCCCGGCTCGCTCCGGGTGCTGAAAGCGCTGGCTGCGGCCGGGGGCGGAGACGAAGGCGGTTGCAGCCCGCGCAGTCTTTCCCCCTCCTGCACCGGTTCCTGCCTCCGACACCCCCCCCCACTTCCTCGCTTTCCCCTCCTCTTCCAGCCGCCTCCTGCACTTGGCTGTTCCCTGCAGGCGGATCTCCGGGAATCGATCGGAGACAGGCTGATCAAAATCTCCCGAGAGTGCTGAGACTCCTGGCTGGAAGGAGAAGGGGGCGCGGAGGGGGCGGCGGCGGCGGGTGGGTCTGAGTGCGGTGTGAGACAACCACAGACGTCTCTCCGGTAATCTGAGCCGAACTCACGTTCTTAAAGACTCTTTTGTGTCACCCGTGCAGCCACGCGGGGGCAAGGGCAGGCGCGGGAAGAAGCGCGGCAGGATTTCACGCGCCCTCCGCGCAGTTCCTTTTTTCCACGTCGCAACATGGTCAGGAGTGGGCTGACTCGGTCCGTATTTCCCTCTAGAGGAGCAAGGAACGAAGGATCTGCTAGGCCCAGAGAAAGCCGAAAGACGTTACTTTCTCGTTTTACTCTAGAGGAGGCACGGTAGCCCGATCCAGACCCTCCCGTGGGTGTGTGCAGAAGGGCTGTAGCGCGCTTGCCATTTCCACAGCAAAAGTGATCCCACCGCTTTTGTGGGGGGCGGTAGGGTGGAGAAAAAAATAAAAAAAGCCAAATTTGCCTGATTTCCTAGCCTCCTCTTTAAAACGTCTCCGCCGGGAGGAGGAGAGCAAAAAGACAGTTCAGAAAGCTTTTTGTCTGATTAGCAGAAAACAAAACCGGCAGAAAGCTAGGAAGATGCACTAGCGGGCTTTTGCTGGCCCTCCACCGCCGTCTTCTTGAGCTGGAGTTAAAACAAAGCCGAGACCGAGAGAACACGAGGTGCTGGTGCGGGCAAGGGTGACTCGCGCTCCGAGAGAGCGACCCGGCTCCCCAAGGCGCGGGTCAGGAATGATGCCCCGGCACGGCCCAGCTGAGCACGCTTGCCGCGTCTCTGAGTCTTGCGCTGCACGGGCTGGGGGTCGCGTGTCTGTCGCTCTGCGGCACGTGCGAGTGCAAGAAAGCGGGAACAGGAAAGTGAGCTGAGGAGGCTGGGAGAGAGGGAAGGTAAATAGGCGGTTGGAGCCCATTGTTCAGGTGTATGCGTGGCTGGCATCGGCAGACAGAAGCAGCGCTGCTGTATGACTGGAAATGATGGGAATTAAAGTCCAAAGAGGGCTCCGGAATGGGGGAAGGCTGAACTGCGTGCTTGCATGAGATGAGGGCTGGCCTGAGCCTCAGACAGTCATAGACCCCAGCAGCTCATTTGGGGTGTCCTAAGAGCAGCATACTGAGGATTAGCTAATCCATTATCGTTGTAGCTTGGCTCCCAGAAAGCCACAAGCACTTGCACATTTATTCCTCCACCTTAGGTACTAAAATTACCTGACTAACCTTGGATACTATCCATGCTGGAACCAGATTTTTGAGGGCCCCTGGGTCAGAACAACTTCTGTGGACCCTCCTTAGTGCCTCTGCCTTCTCATCATTGCTGTCGGCCGAGAGCCAGCAGGCAAGCCAGTTGTGGTATTGGCTGTTCCTCCTCCCCACCATGAGCTCTGGCTGGGCCAGAGGGAGAGGGAGGCAGGCAAGCAAGCAGGGTGCAGTGGTGCAGTGAAGGGGCCAGGCCATGGGGCTGCTGTCAGTGGTCCCTTGTTGGGATGTGGTCCTTCTGTAAGTGCCCAGGCCTTGATGCCAGCCACCATTCCTACAGCTCTGAAGGTCTTGTAGCAACGTATACCCCAATCAATGGCTGGTCAGGTAGTGGTGATGGTGTCATGCTAAGCCAAGAAATCCAGGCTATATCTAGTCATCCACGAAGCTCATTGAGTAACTTTGGGCCAGTCACCAGCTTACTCAACCTATAGGATTGTTCTGAAGATCCAAGGCAGGAAGCTACATCTGTATATACTGTGCAGATGTTTTCAGAGAAAAGCCAAGCTAGACATCTGAGATGTGGAACATCTTTCCGTGCAACGGCCAAATTCAGAGAAGTTCTTGAAGGTCACAGTGTAACTGTGGTCAGGCTCAAAGGCAAAGGTGCGACCAGTGTACCACATTTAGCTCCAGGGTGTAATTCTACATAACTTTAAACAGAGAGAAAAAAATCCTACAAAGTCCTAGGTGGGGAATGCTGTGGACTGTAGGACTTTGTTCTGGTTAAGCACACAAATGATGGCACATTAAAGCTCTGAACTGCCAGTAACTAAACTTTAGCAGGGGCATTTCAGCCTTTAAGAGAGGGCAGAACCCATGCAAAAGGCAGGAAAGCACCCCTCAGCAGTCAGGGCAGGGACTGGGGCATGCCCATCTTTGAACGGGTGGATGCTGCTCTGTGGCTGGAGGTTCAACATCCCTGTTTGTCATGAAGTAAAGAAAACAATACATACCGTGGCAAATCCAACTTCACCCACTCTTTTCCTGCAGTTTGTTTTACATTATATAGAACCTCCAAGTTAAGGGACAATGCGCTTGGCAGAGATTTCATGCCCTTCCTGCCCCATTGTACAAAATGAGACCACCTGGGGATGCATTGGCTCAGATTACATGGCTACCTCCTTTTGCCCAGCTACTTAGGAGTAACATAGAAACAGCGAGTCAGAAGCGCCCTCTCGGGCCATCTAGTCTGACCCCTGGCTCCAGCCAGCTCTGCTCACGACATGCCCACCATGTGCATGTCTAGCCTATCTACAGTAAGATCTATTGGACTCAGTAGAACTTGCTTCCAACTTGATGAACAACCATAGGCTCAGGGTAACTGATTGCAGCCTTATCACATTTATTTGAGAGTAAATCCCATTGGAAAAAAAAAGCCTGACTTCTGAATAATCTGAAATGAGCAAGGAGTTGAGCAACTTCCCTATGAGGAAAGGTTACAATGTTTGGGGTTGTTAAGCTTAGGAAATAAAAAGCAAGTAAAGGGAGATATGATGGAGAGGTATATACAATTTTTCATGGTGTACAAGACTGGTAGAAATGTTCCTTTCCCCTTTCATCTTGCTAGAATCTGGAATTATGTAATTAAACTGAAAGACAAAAGTGTTTTTTAAAACAAAATATAGCTGCCACAAATTGTAGTGGAGACCACCAACCTGGATGGCTTTAAACAGAAATATGGCAAATTTGTGGAGGAAAGCTATTCATGGCTACTAGCCCTGATGGCTGTTTGCTATCTCGAGTAATGGGGAATATTAATCTCTGTACCATGTAATGAGGAACATGAACAGGGAAGCAAAATTGCCCTGATGTGAGCTTCTCATAGAGATGTAGCTGGCCAGAATACTGAACTAAACAGACTTTTGGCCTGATCAAGCATGAATCTTCTTAGGTTCTTAAAAGCAAAGAAAGCGGCACTTCTTGAATTGGTACCGCATGCATTTTAAAGTACATGACTCTTGCCAGAAACAAAGGTGGAGGCCTTAGTGGGAAAGGAAATATTATCTGTGCTTAAAAGCATTCACTGCATTTCACTTATTTATCTTATAAGAATTGCCTCATTCATCAGAACAAGGTCCTGCTAGTTAGCCCAGTATTGATTGCAGTTCAGGATTCAGTATCCAGCCAGATGTTTTCCTTATGTGTCTCAAAGTGCACTTAATTTAAGGGTTTACTCCTAGTGGACCTGGGTGGGTAAACGTTTGACTGATGATTGTAAGATGTGTTTTAGAATTTGGAAGCTTGATCAGCATAGAACTGGGGGTGGGATGGATTTCCTAGAAAATTGGTGCTCACCAGCACTACAGAAGCCCCACTAAGTTCAGCCCATGTGGTCTCCTTGCCCATCTGTGCAACTGATAGAGGTTAAAAAGGGGTCAGCACACACATGTCCTCTCTGTCGAACCTGAGGTGTGTTCTCAGTGCAAACATCAATTCCTGTTGGCATTGCCTTGTTGTGGGCTTCATTCTGCTTCCTTGATCAGCAAGCAGTTGGGGGCAGGGCCATGCTGCTCAGGTTTGGTAACTGTCAGATGACAGAGAGCAGTGCAGAGTTACAGCATTTTTTAAACAACCATTGCTTTATTTACAAATAAATGAGCCAAGCATAGCAGGGGTGAGGGCAAAGCAGTCACCCCTACAAGTAGCAAATCTGCCACCCTGCCTCAAATACCCAGAAAGAGGCCATGTACCCCTAAAGTACGTTTAGCCCACAGTCTTCTTGTTTACTGCAAGCAGCTGTTTCTTCACATCTACATCTTCTCCCACACCTTAGCTGGTCTGTGGTGAGAGAGAATACAAGCCCTGCCTTGCATGATCACGGCAAATCGAGCATGGCTGGCTGCAATGATGGGTTGCAGTTCCTAAATGTGCTGGACACCATAGAGTGGCTTCTTGCTACATGTGGACAAAGTGAGGGTTTCTTGTTGGAGTCGCTGACAAGCCAGCAAGAGTCCATGGGCTCTTTTTGGATTGTGAGTGGCTTGTCACCCCCCCCCCCGCACCCCCACAGGAACCTACCCTTGCTGAGCTTGCACTAGGTAAGCTATGGTGTGCCCCCACTGGCCATCACCAAAACAGTGAGAACCCTGCAAGGAATTTTGCCTTCTCGGAACTGGGATAGAGACTCGTCACATTCTGATGGGTATTGTTCAAACACTGAGGGGTTCCCAGCTCATTGGCTGCCATCAGTTGACCTTTCTGAGCCATGGACTCAAAATGGGCCTAACCAAGGCATGGTGACTATAAGGAAATAATATATTTCCAGTTTGATGGCAGCCTGCACCTCAGGTAGCTTTCCAACCCACACAAAGCCTACTAACCACATATGGTGGCCATCTGGGAACCAGTAAGCCACCTGCTTCAGCTGCCTGCCTGGGTTTGCAAAAAAAGAAAAGGAAGCATATCACATTTCTCCTGGCAGGACATCACGTATGGCTGCTGAGCTGTGAATGGTTTCATAGGTGGCAAGCTGTGCTAAAGCACCAACTGGGCCAACAGCAGAGAAAGCAAAAAGCCATCATGAACTTCTGGCTGCTAAACTACACAGCACATTAAATACACTGCATGCAGCCAATCCTCACCATGTTATTTGCCTTAGCAAAATGCACCAGGACCAGATCTGGATCAGGGCCATGGAATGTAGGTAGGGGAACCTTGGTTTTTTGGTTTTTGTTTTAGGATAAATATCCTGCCTTTATATAAATGCTCTGTCTTATGACAGAGATAGGCAACTTGTGGCTCTTCAAATGCTTTGGCCTGTAACTTCCCTGATCCCTTACCTTTAGCCATGCTGCCTAGGGCTGATGGGAGTTGTAGGCCAAAACATCTTCAGTATCATAAATTGCTCTCCTCTGCCTTATGAGTTGGTTGCCTTGACCTAGCTTCCTTCTTGCTTAAGTTAGCCCTCCTGGCTGAGTGCTCCTATTCTGCCCTGGAGCAACTCACTGTTTCTAATGAGAATAATGTCTCATACAAGAAGAACGCTGCCACGAATTGGAAGAAATCCTCCAGCTTTGGCTGATTCATCAGCTGTGCCCCTATCTGGAGTGCGACTGCCTTGCAACAGTGACTCATGCACTGGTGACTTCCCGTCTTGACTTCTGTAACGCGCTTTACGTGGGGCTACCCTTGAAGACGGTCCAGATACTTCAACTGGTTCAAAATAGAGCTGCCAGGCTGCTGACGGGGACTGGACGTTATGTTCACATGACTCCAGTTCTCCGTCAGCTTCACTGGCTCCCCATTGAAGTCCGGGCCCAATTCAAGGTGTTGGTGATGACCTATAAAGCCCTAAACGGCTTGGGTCCTGGTTACCTGAAGGAGCGCTTACGTCCATATATGCCCAGTCGCCCCCTGAGATCAGCGGGAGAGGCCCTCCTCCGGGAGCCCTCAGTGAAGGAAATTAGGAGGGTGGTTACTCGGAGGAGGGCTTTCTCAGCAGTGGCGCCTAAATTATGGAATGCGCTCCCCAGAGAGGTCCGCCTGGCGCCGTCGTTATTTGTTTTTCGGCGCCAGGCGAAGACCTTTTTATTTAAGCAGCATTTTAAATGTTAATATCATTGAATTTTATTTGGCCAGGGCGGCTTATTTTATTCCAATGTATATATTTTAATTGTTATTGTTTTAATTTATTGTGTATTTTATTATGTTGTGAGCCGCCCCGAGGCTACGGCAAGGGGCGGCATAGAAATGTTTTAATAAATAAAATAAATACAAAAAAAGGCAGCAATTAAAAGGCAAGGGATGAATCATGTTTGATATTGCTGAAGACATGTTTGTGGGACTAACTATCCCCAAAGTGAACTTGGTAAGATCACAAGAAGAAGCGTGGTGACGTGGTGAAGCACCTCTTCTAAACCAATAAACAGTACTTGCCATTCCACTCTGAAATGTGTCGCAGCTGCTACTTGAATGCTTCCCTGTTCTGAAATGGAAGTGATGCCATCAAAAAGTAATCCCTCTGAGCTAACAAGGGTTTGACTCATCTCCGGAGTGGAACAGTGATAAAGGATGCTCACCTGGGCTGTAATGTCCCAAGGGAAGACCATCATGACATTCAAGCAGCAGGAAGAGGGATTTTTATTTGAGTGGGGCCTGTGATTGGGAAGGAATGGGAAGCTGAAATTGGGACTGATTTGCGGATTAAACAGAGCACTGTTCTTCTGGAATACTCTTTTCACAGCTTCAAACATGGATTTTAAAATCATGTTTGTCTTGTTTTGGATTTCTCCCAGGTAGATGGTTGGCCATGGTGTGAACAGAGCACTGAGCTAGACAGGCTTGATCTGATCCACCTGGGCTCTTCTAGAAGCATGTCCAAGTCATTGCTTTAGCACCAAAGCCAAGCCACAGGGAGATTTTGTCCAGAAAGCAATTCCAGCATGGGAGTAAAGGAACTTCAGTGACATCCTTTCTTAAGACCTCAGAATCCAGCCTCTTTGATCATCCCAGCTGTGATCATTTGCAGGGCAGATAAGCAATTGCACTGTACTGTGGTTAAGATTAAATGTAATCTTGTCATATACTTTCTCCGTGTGAGTGTTTTTTTTCTTTAATAAACAGCTGGCATTTAAATAGCTTTTTAACAAAAGCATTTTAGGGGTGAAAACTTATACCTGTTTAGACAGAAAAAAAGTCCTGCATCTCCCAGCATGCCCCAACCAGAATGGCTAAAGGTGGATAGGACATGTATAACCTGTCTGGTTGCTAAAGTAGGTTTTAACTTGTGCATGCAATTTAATCCTTTATTTTACTTATATGTTTTAATATACTTGATTTTGTGTTTTTAATTCTAATTATGTATTTTACCTTATCCATTATTGTTGTTAGCCTCTTTAGCACTACTTGTAGTGGAAAGGCAGGTTATGACTTTAGTAATTTGCTATTATCAACCACCTGAACAATTGGTTCTATACTTTGGCTATTGGGAAATATAGAAATAAAAGAAATAAAAATAAGTTATTTCTGAGCAGAATTGTGCCATAAAATTCCAAAGGTTAAATTTGCATCAGGTTGTTGTTGGCACACACTGAAAGTCCCATATATATTGTCCATAAAATGTGTTAAACCTATTTCCCTTGCATTTTTTCTGTTTTGTTTACAGAATTTCTACTTCACTCATCAGCTAGAAAATGATGCTCCTAGAGCAGCTTTCAACAGATCAATAAAGTCTAATTAGACTTACTCAAGTCCATAAAATAAATCTGTGGCAGAGAAAGGAAAGGAATCAGCATTCCCCAGAGCCTATGACAGAAAGTCATCTTTCTTCATCCTGAAAGAAGCTTTCATGACCCCATTTAAAAATAACTCTGAAAGTGTTTCCTCCCTATCTCACATAAAAATCAACTTACTTCTCAGAGAGAGGAGAGATTTCTTTTCCTATGAAACTCTGGGTTTCTCATAGCACTGGAAAGTGCCTGGTTGGTAGCAAATCTCAGGGATGCTTGGTAGCTCTCATTCTTAAAAAAACAACAACAAAACCTCATTTCCCTTTGGTTCCTCAACCGCAAAATCAAGCAAAAATAACTGCTCCCTCAGAGCATCAGGTCACACTGACCATACCAGCTTACATTTAAAAATAAATGAATTAAAACATTCATCATATTTGGTGAGGTCAAAAATACAGAAAAAAGACCCTAAATATAACAGGTTTTTAAACCAACATTTAAAATAAACTAACCTTTGGTAAACTGTGCAGGCCAATCTGGTATGGCTGTTTAGTTTCTATACATCTTTTCAAACTACCCAAGTTTCTGAGGCACCCAGGGGGTTGTGGCAGTTGGAAAGTCCCCTCAGATGTAGACGACACATGTACAGAGGTCGCTCACAGAGACACGGTGCTGGTACTTTTTTCCATCAAGAGGGTCACCATCCCCAGCCCCTCCTCTTATACACTGCCAACTTCTTGTTGTTGTTGATATCATTTCTATACCACCAATAGCCAAAGCTCACTGTGTGGTTTACAACAGTTCATAAAAGCAATGTAATCAAATACCAACAAATCTTTCCAAAACTAAGAACAGCTAAAACAACATACAATGAAATATAGCAGTATAAAACACCTAAGATGAGTAATCTTCTCAAGCTCTCAAATATCCACATATATATTTAAAAGTTTTGGCATAAAGGGCTATCTTGACCTGACACCAAGCAAGGTGACAATGTTGGTACCAGGTGGGCCTCTGTGGGAAAGTTATTCCATAGGTTGGGAGGCCACCACTGAGAGCGTCTTCTCCCTTGTTGCTGCCCTCTGAGCCTCTCTCAGAGCTGGCACCTGGAGGAAGGCCCTAGGTGTTGAATGTAGTGCCCAGATTGTGCCTGGGATAAGCATTCCAACACGTAATGTAGTCCCAGGTCATGTGAGGCTTCAAAGGATAAACCCATCACCTTAAACTAGGCTGAGAAGCATATAGGCAGCCAGTCCAAGTGGGCCAGAGCGGGCCTTGCATGTTCAGACTCATGGGTCCCAGTTATTAATCTGGATGCAGCATTTTGCTTTGGAAGAGTCTTCAGGGGGAGCTCCAGCTAGTGTGCACTGCAGTGATCTAATTTAGAAACTAACACAGTGTAGATACTGAAACCAGGTCATCTAGAAAGGGATGTAGCTGAGTCACCAGCCACAGCTAGTAGAAGACACTCCATCCCACTGAGGCCACTTGAGTCTCAAGAGACATACATGGATTGAGGAGACCCCAGCCTTGAAGTGGAGTGCCCTCTGTCCAGTCAGAACCACCCACTAACAGCATCAGTCCTATCCAGACTGAACTTCTGTTTGTTACCCTTCATCTGGTCCATTGTTGAAGCCAAGCACTAGTTTAGCACATCTACAGCCTCACCTGATGACAATGAAAAGGAGAAATAATACTGATTGCAACACACTTTGAAATTCTGGAAGACCCCACTAAGAAGTTTAGCATAGATGTTAAATAGTAAAGGGGCCAAATAGATCACCATGCTGGAAAAGCCGTGGATTTGAGCACAATTTCCCAGGTATCATCTCTAGAGTTGACCCTTCAAATAATACCCCTCATTCCATCCCAGTCTGTTGCCTCAGAAGAATACCATGGCTAATGGTATTGAAAGCATCCAGGAGTATCAACAGGGTCACACTCCTGCTGTCTCTTGCTTGGAATGAGTCATCATACAAGGGAACCACAGCTGTTTCCATGTCAGAACCTAGCCTGAGCCACAGCTGAAATTGATTCAAGTTATCAGTCTCATCCAAGAGCTCCTGGAGTTGTTTGGCAACCACCCGCTCAAGCACCTTACCCAGAAAAGAAGTATTTGCTGTGGGCCTAGAATTATTAAGATACTCCAGGCTGAGGGATGAATTTTTCAGGAGTGATTTCACTGCCACCTCTTGCAGGTGGCATGGGACCTCTCCCTCTTGTAGGGAGGCATAAACCACCACCCTGGCCCAGCTGTTTGTTCCCTCCTTGCTGGCTTTAAGTCGGGAGGGGAAATATGGAGTATGGAAGGTGCTGCACAAACCGGTCCAATCACTGTTAACATCCTCAAGCTGTTCCAGCTGGAATTCCCCCAGTAAAACTGGACCACTGTGCTCTGGTTACCTCACCTGATTCAACTCCTATGGCTCTGGTTATCTCAGCAGATTCAAGAGATTTTTTTTCCTGGAATTGCTCAACAAATACACTACAGGGCTTCAAATCGGTCTAAGATGTCCACGGGGCCAGCATGTAATAGGCCCTGGATGATCTTAAAAGCTCCACTGGGCAGCATATTGAAGATGGAATAGAGGCATAAGAACGTAAGAGTGTAATCTGAAAGGGTTCCATGGGGGAACTTTATTTGAGGTGCAGAAAACTGGGGAGGCCTGTAGAGAGATGATTATATAAAGACAAGCCATTTGCACATGCATGCACACACACTTCTTGTCCAGCTCAGAAGTAATGTAAGTGCAAGAATGCCAGATCCCATCCAAGGTAATTTTTTTGAATTTTTCTTCTGGACTTTTAAAAGAGATTGTTTTTTGGCAAAATACATTCAAATGGCAGAGAAAATAAGGATGAACTTTTGGACACAGCATTAGACTGTCATATCAGACTTCCTGGGCATTGAGAAGGATTCATTTCAAACACAGACTAGATGGAACTACTAACCGTCAACATACAAACACATTTGTGAGAAGTTACTGTCAAGATATGATCTAACTGCACAGGAAATAGTGCTGCTTCAAACACTCAATTGAAGGGTCTCTCTAGAAAGATCACACTCAAGATTAGGGTCTGATGAATTATGCAGAAAAGGCATCATAGTTTGTAACAAGGAAAGCCCACTCTGTATGCAGGAGGCATATTCAAATTTGGAAACATGGAAAGTTGTCAGTCAAATCTGCACTGATAGGAAGAATTCACTCAAGTACTTAAGTTAGATCTGCACCACACAAAAATGGGTACACACATATACATGTACATTTGGGGCTATTTTGTAGGCAAGATTACCTTGCTGCTAAAAACTGGGCAGTGTCAAGTGCAGTGTACAGCATTGCTGCTGAATCAAAGGTCCACAAGCCACATTTTTTCATTTGGATGGCCACCCACCTTCCTCCAGTGGCTGATCATTTGGCATCTTGCTAGCTTTTGCAGTGTTTTCTGCAGTCTGAAAGGTTCAAATGCCTCTGTCTGAGGCTTAGAATTTGGCAGTAAAAAGTTTAAAATATGCTGACATTTTGGTCTCAGCCCTATTGCTTTCATCCATGGCTGCTGCTGAAAAGCAGCCCTGAGAGCATCCCTGAAACTGAATTCGGCTCTCGGTATGTGTTTAGGCAATTGCGTGATTTTTTTTTTTTTTAACTGACAAAGGAGATTATCTGTTTTGGGCAACTGATCAAAATTAGTTGCTATTTAATTGGCCATCAGGTCCCTCACCTCCCCAATATCCTGAGACACCAACTTCCTTTTGTTTCGTGGAAATGGTATTCTGAAAATGTTTAGTCTCTGTAGCTTTGAAAAGCTAAATGTAGAATGAAGCCAATATATCTGAGAGCTTCTGCTGGTGCAACCATCATTTATTTCCTGTGTGAATCATGTCACGTGAGCAGTGATATTTAGCTAACACAGTTTCATGGCTTCAGGTAGAAACTGAGGATTCAGCCTAGTGACTGTTCCATGAGCAATGTAAACCCTGAAATATCTAGGTGTTTAAGGGCCTCATGCAGCAGAACTCCAGGCACATTGTTATTTGCTGAAGTTGAATAGGGACCTGTACCCACTCCTAGCAGGAAAAGGGCACCAGCGTGATTGTTGTGGTTCCCCCTCCCCCCTGCCCACTTCACCTTTTCAATTTATTTCTGTCCTCCACAAGACAGAATGCATCTTGCCCACTCATCCATTTTATCTTCCTCACAAGAAGGTAGGTTAGGCTGCAAGATAACTAGCTCCATTTGAACCCGAAGCCAGTCAAACAGTAACAACACAGCAGTTCTCAACAGCCCCAACTGTGGTTATGCCCGTTTTTTGGACTGTTGAGTAATTTGAGGGTTAAATGGGTGATAGGAAAGCACCAGTGGCTGAGCAGGGGAAATACAGGGGTTTGCACTTTCTTTCTTTCTTTTTTCAATTTGTTAATTTTACATTTCCCAAACAAGGGAAGTTTTGAGAAGACTTCCATTAAAGGAGACAGTAATAAGGGTTGCATACTGTGGGAGCAAAAGCAGAGCACCACCTGCACCCCAAAGTTCCTAGGTATACACATTTCAGGAAGAATGGTTGGGAAGAATCACAAAGGACATGCAATGCAGATCCCCATAAGCATATCATATCATGGTATTGTAATAGGGTATGATGCCCACTGTTCATTTCTCCTATGAGGTCATTTCTCTCTCCATAATTGCTTGTGATACTAGTTTTCCACCAATTTTTGTTTTGTTTTGAAAAAGCCCCTGTGCCATTAAATGCTCCATGGCAGTTAGAAATCAACAGGCACCCAGGAAGCTGCCTTCTACTGGGTCAGACCTTTGGTCCATCCAGCCTTGCAATGTGTACTTTAACTGATAGTGGCTGTCCTAATCTTACACTCAACATAGCAGTTGACATATCCTGAGAAGGACCCAGAGTAGCTTGTTTGGTCATGTGATCTGGTCCACCCTCTTGGGCTTACTTGCTTAGGCTCACACCTGAAATGCCCCAGAGGAATAATAGTGTCAACGGTCAGAAGGGGGTATGATAATGCCCTTACTGGGGCTTTATCTGGCAGCGTTTTGTTACACATGGACAGCATCACTTCCCATTGTGGTAGCTGACTGAACCCCCAGATTCTGCAAGTATCTGCTATTATTCAACCCAAGACAGTAAGTAGGGGTAAAGGTAGGAATGGTGTTCCTCATCTACCTAAATCACGTATAATGGTTGGTGCTTTGCATAGCTCACTCTTTAAGCCCTTTAAAACCGTCATGCATTTTGCTGGATATAATGACATGTTCCCATTATAGAGAAATTAGAAGAGTATTAGAGGGAAAATGCAGTCATTAGAGTGCCAGACTAAGACTGGAGAGAACTGGATTTAAATCCTTAAGGGTCACTGGGTAACCACCATCACTGTTTATCAGTGATGGAATATGTAGGCATGGCCATCAGCTGTACTAGTTCTACTCTGCCTACAGCTGGGACAGGTTTGCATGGAGACCCTCTGCTGGAAAGAATGAAAGTCTCTCAAGCATTCTGAATCTTTTACATTCCTATACCTCTTCCTGGAGGAAAAACGTTCACAAAGAACCATGGTGTACAATGACTTCTCTTCCTTTGTAACAGTAAGACTTTAGAAAGTCTATACAGGGGTTCTCAACATTTGCCATTTAATCTATGCTTCTGAGGTTCTCACACACAGCAGCACTTTTTCCTTACAAGCACTGGCTTAATTATCCAAAACAGTGCTGTATTATGAAAAACATAAGAGTTACTCTAAATGGTAACATGCCATTGGTAGAGTGTGCCAGATATTATTAAAATCACAGGAAAGAACCTTGTTAGCTGATCTATCTGCCTCTCATGAAAATGATTTCAATCTTCGTCTTCAGAAAAACAGTAAATCAGGCTCAGGCACAGATATTCTGGTCATTTGGGCAATTCATATGAATATAACTAGCAGACCACAGATTGAGATTTTCTAGTTTAATAGGTAATTTCCCCACAAATAATCAACTGGGTTTGCACATGCAAAAATGTGTGAAGACGTTACGCTTCCCACAAGTTCCCATTCTTGGTTTTAGCAGATGGAGTTCTGCAACGGCAAATTATGCTTCTTCCCAACACAGCAAATAAAGAATGCTCCTTTTTACATGAGGAATTTGCAATACTAGACTACAGAAGAGGATAGGTAGACTCTGCTGGTAGATGGCCAGGTCATGGGCAATAGACTTTCAAGAATTTCTGACTCCCAGTTGTTTAGCAATTAACAATGGCTCCTTTACCTAACTTAGGCCACTAAAATGAATACTGCTGGGGCTGCGGTGAGAGAAAACAAAAGTGAATGGCTCTGCAATTAACACAGGTTGCTTACCTGTATCTGTAGTTCTTCAAGCAGTCATCTGTGCATTACACATAGGGGCTCTCTGCCTTAATAAAGCCTTGTTTTGAGAAATCGCCACAAGTGAGAAATTTTGGTAGGAACTCTTCCTCATCATTCCTGTGCATCTGCCCTTAGTGGGTCCTCACTTATTCCTTTAGTTCTGCTGAGAGTGCCCATTGTGGCCTTGGAACTGAGAAAAATCTTGGCCTTGAACCCCAATATGGCCATTGATGTTGATTCCAACGTTGTGCCCAGTTGAAATACCAGTATCACACATATGGGTGACTAGCAAATTATGTTACTGGAGGATGGAGGGTGCCCTTAGTGTAGTACTGAAGAAGCAGTACTTCGTGTACTGCTCTTCTGAAAGAAAAGTCAGCTCTTGCACAAGCATCTAGTCTGTTGTGCTAGGTAATGGTAGATTCCCTTGCCCAAACAGCTGCCCAATACAGCCTTGGTGGTGAAACACCAGCCCCAAATAAAGCTGCAACTCAGCAGGTAGAATGAACTCTTGGAGAGGTCTTGCAGAAGCTTCACTCCTGCAAGCAGATAGGCACTGTAATAATGTAGACCACCCATACTACCAGTCATTGAGCTGAGACAGGCGTGCCTCTATTCATACCTCCATAGCACAAAAAAAACCACTGCATCTTACAAAAGACTTGGGTTTGGGACTTGTAGAATGCAAGAGCCCACCTGGCATTGAAAGTATGCAGAGTAAATTCAAGTGGAAAGGTTTGGGCAGAGAAGAATGTTGGTAGTATAATATCCTTGTTAAGGTGAAATCTTGATACCAGCTTTGAAGGAAGAAAAGCATCTGGATGGAGTACTGCCTTATTCTTAAGAACAATCGAGGTGGAGCTAGTCAGACAGAACAGACCTCACTAGCTCAAACAACTAGTTGATATAACTCTATCACAGCCTGGTGGTTGGATCCTGAAAGCCCAAGAATTGCAGAGGAGAAAACACACCTTCTCATCAAGTCGAGTCATCTCCTTCCTTGTCTACTGTTGAAGAATGAACCATGACTTTCTCTGAAGATTCTACCACAATTGAAAAAGGCCATGGATGCTGGAACAAGAAAGCAGCACCCTCTTTCTGTGCACAATACATGTTTTTCAACCACTGAGACACTGGAGTCATGGGAGATGGAATTTTCCATGACAGCTGGACTGTTCTGCAAAAGGGTTGGCAGAAACGGATTACTACTGGATGGTTGCTTCATTATAGATGGCATCACACAACCCTGTGGTGAGGGCTGTTGGTTAGCCAAGGCAAGTGACTAGGCATCCACTCTATCTGGTTAGAAAAATAGACAGAATCTTCAGATGATGAGGCTGAATCATACATGCCAACAACTTGGATCCATGCAAGGCAGGGTGATGGAAGAGAAGAAACTGAATCAGGGTAGTCATCCATTCCCAAGACCAGGGAGGGCATCTAGTCTAGTTTGACACTCTCGGTTCTGACCTGCAGACGTTGGTCAGTCAAAGTGGTTCCAGAGCTGGAAATTTTCCAGACAGTGATTGTTGCAGAGTAGCCAACAGTGCTGTAGGCAATAATGATGTCAGAAATAAGTCCTTTGGTGGTGGGAGTCCTAGAGATACAGATGCATGCCCTGGCTGGTATCAAAGTCAAGTCTTTCTTTGGTTCTGGGAACCATAGCAAATATCTATATGGTATGTATCTCTAGTTCTCTAGATAGTAAAAGAGGCTGGACAGCAAGACCCATTCCAAGTGCTGGTCCCAGTCAGAGGGTGGTGAGCCCTACAAGAGCTGCTGCCTCCAGCTTCCTCTCTTGGGAGATGCTGTGAAGCTCAAGTCCAGGAAGTTGGTAATACATGCTGCTGGGTTGCAAAGACTGGGCTGCAGGTGCCATGAATTCTGCCCTTTGATACCGATCTGACCAAACAAATTCTGGTTCTTGGTATTGACTTAGTCATCAGTTCTGAAGCTTTGGGAACCAGTTTTGCCAGTATTTTGGTTGGAATACAATTTTTTGAACGACTTTCTGCTTCTCAACCTTTTGAGGTTTAGAAGACTTAGAGGCATTGGTCTTCTCAGTGAGCCTATGAGCTGTGTGTGTGTGTGTGGGGGGGGGGGGACAGGGTCAGATTGGCCCATGGCAGGAACATAAGAAGGTGATACTGTCCTTGAAGTAGAAGGCAAGACTGTAGATCAACTCATACACCATAAGGGTGTTTCCACAGCTTCCAAGGCTGTTTTCCACAAGTCTGCCTTGAGGTGATTGGCACTGTTCTGACATCCTTGTTTGGTAAATGCCCACTAGAAGAGGTCTGTTTGCTCCTTCATCTAACACATTTTTGGAATGGCACCTTCAAGGTCATACAGCTGGAAAGGACAAAAATTATCTAGTATCTGAAAATAGCATACAAAAATAAAGAATACTAAATTAAGAAATGGCAGAAATTGAATTTCAGCCAAGAATTGCAGTCCAATGGAAAAGAGAAGTTCCTGAAGCAACCACAATGGTGGTCTAAGAGAAAATGAAGAAATAGGTGTGAATCTTCTAAGGGCATGTGCACTGGAATGGTACAGAAGGAACTGCCAAAATTCCTCAGCTATGGAAGTTTCCTGAAATGGGTCCCATACAGGTGCACAGCCCATATATATGTTTGTGTGTGAGAGAGATGTACAGAGACCAGAGACCACAGAGAACTGTGAACTCAATTCTGGTGCTGAAAATTAATTCCTGTACTGAGCACATGCTCAGACGTATGCTGTTCGTTCATTCCAAGAACCTGTCTTGCCAAGAAGCTACTTTTTCATTTCAGTCACATTGGCATATCTTGAGTTCTTGCCAAAAAAGATGGAGCAGTAGATCCCACTCTTGCCATAAAGCCCATGTGTTGCTAATTTAGGACATTCACCATGCTTAGGCATCCAGGGGAAAAGACTATTTCTAGCAGTGAAGGACCACACAGAAGCCATTTATACAGAAACAGGCACAATTTATGGAGCTATTTGTATCTCTCCACATATGTATACAGCCAGAGCCTCAGGGCCATCCAAGAAACAGCAGTACATTTTGCATTGGGACATAGGACAGCCAGGAAGATTCAGCACTCATTGTTATTAACCACAGCTGCAGATTTTGCTTACCCAAAACCAGGGGTGCACATTGCTTTGGTCTACAACTTCCATCAGTCCTAGCCAGCCTAGTCGGCCATGGGAGCTGTAGGTTCAACTATTTGAAGGAGTGGGCAGCCTCATGTTGCCCAACCCTGCTCAAAAGGAACCTAAGTATATGGCACTGGAAAACCAAAGATACTGGCAGAAAGGTAGCTTAATCCTGTGCCACCAAGGCACCTTGTGAACAGTGGGCACTGCTGGCTGATCTTGGCTACACTGCAGTGGCACCATTGTGGATGGCTGGAGTTAACTGGCGCCAGTGTGGTGTGGTGGTTATAGGGTTGGACTGGGGACCTGTGAAACCCAGATTTACTTCCCACCCAGCCATGAAGCTCACTGGGTGAGCTTGGGCTGGTCACAGACTCTCAGTCCAACCTACTTCACAAGGTTGTTGTGAGGATAAAATGGAGCAACCTAAGCTACCTTGGGTTCTTCACAAGAAGAAAAAAGGTGGGATATAAATATAATAGTAGTAATCATCACCACCACCACCACCCAGAAGGTTTGGATTGCAATATAATAATCCAAAAGATTTGTCACCAAACCTTTTCACTAACTTCTGTAAGAGCCAGCTCCAAGCCAGTATCTTCATCTGAGCAAAATAGGCCTAGCACTTAAGACAAGATACATGGGCTGTACCCATCTTTTCCCCTAAATCCTGACCTTTCTGAGGCAGGTTAAATTGAAATACAGTGATAGTGAGCTCTATATCCAGGCTTAGGATGTTACAACTCTACTCCATCTCTAGCATTAGGCTAGGACACACATATATTCAGCTATGTTGTAGCAAATTGATTTCCAGGTAAATGAAAGTCAGAAATGTTGGTTTGTAGTCAGATCTGGGCATGGAAATGTGTGTGTATGTATACCAATGCTCACATGTAAAATTACACAATCCAGGCTGTTTCCAAAATGCACACTGAGACATTACAAATATCACACTGGCAAACAGAGAATTTCAGTTGAAAATGTCACTCTGGATTTTTTCCAAATGCTGAATGCATTTGAAACTCCCCCCTCCTCCTGTGTCTTAGGATGGGATCAGAAAGTATTTTTAGCAGCAAAGTCAACCCTTTTTCAGACCAAGGACTGAGCTCCAATTTCAGAGAAGATCTCAGGGGGCCACATTCTAGTGGTGGCCAGGGCTGTAGGCAAAAGGGATGGTGCCAAAAATACCAACCTACTTTAGCATCAAGCACTTATTGCCAATAATGAGCCATGGGGAGGCATCTCAACTTTTCAGAATGAGAGGGAAAAAGGTGCAAGAGATGGACCTTTAGGTCAGGGGAAACTAACTTACGAGACATGGCCATTTGGGAAGCTTCAGGGGGCCAGAGTGGGACCACAAGAGGTCTCAGTTTGGCCCATGGGTCACTTCTTTAACCATGTTCTTCTACCATTATCTGAAGTATCAAGATATGTCTCTTCTCTGGCCAATTTTATAGGAATAGAGTATAACTGGTTCCCCATTACCACCACCATCTGATAAGGTTTATTTTCCTGTCACTTGAGATTCAGTTTGCCCATATTAAAATTGACCAGAGTTTAAAAGACACATTTTGATCTTTCAAATGATGGAGAAAAAAACCTGATAGTTTATGATACCTGATGCTAAGCGAGATGCTAGTAGCACTAACATTATTTTCTGGATAGATTTCCAAGTCTATTGTTGCCTTTCATTTGACAGCATTGTTCCTATGCCATGACACCTTGGAACTACAGATTTCCTACTAGTTTTAAAAGCAGACAAAAAGAAGGGAGAACCCCTGGTGGGAGATGCTCTCCTCTGGGACAAGAAGTTTGTTCCAGAGCTTCCTGTTAATAACTATATGCAGAGAAGAACAATCTAGCATGTCTGATTACAATGGGCTGCGGCAGCATGGGTGGGGAAAGATGTATAAATAGGAAGCATGTTTTGACTAGGTTACATTGTTCCTATTTTGGAAAGAAATATAAGGCCACTTGCAGACAACTTCTCCTATTTGCAAGTGTCAAACTGTCAGGAGTCCCTAAAAGTAATTTTTAGTAAGCAAACATTGTGGAAGAGACATAGATAGTGTACACTAGATTTTTCTAACAGTGATTAGAATCAACTTAGCAGGGAAATAAGCCCCATTCAGGGACAGGGTACGCACCAGCCACTAGCTAAAACTCTGCAGATCCCTTATGAAGCTGCGAAGAAATCATGAACAATCATTACGATTACTACTAGTGCATTTTAAAAATTGTGGATTAAGTTCAAAGGATACCACAGGGTAAACTGAACATGCTTCTTAACTAGATTAACTACAATCTTAAATAGAAGCATACCAGAAAATACTTTGGCCACAATCCAGTGTTGTTAGGCAGATTTTCAATGGTATACACATATTCCAGTCTGTACTGGGTTGCAGACTTTGTTCATAAGCATTTGTTTGCATAGTGTTTGATAAACAGAGGCTGTGCGCATCATGCAAATTCATGCACTGCACAGGACATAGCACTGGGCAAGCAACTTAAGCTTCCTGAGAACTTCAGCTTTCATTTGAAGAGCAACTTGCTAGTCCTTACAATTCTAAAGAAATGCCTGGCAATGCCTGACAAATTATTGGAGCCAAGAAGAGTAGCAGAACAGGTTTTTCAGCGCTCAGCAAAAAGGGCTTCACAGGGCTCCCACTCTGACTAGCAGAATTCAAATAAGTTTTGCAAAACACAGGGAATTATGAAAATTTACTCTGTTGGCTTAATTTACATAGTTTGTTAGGCACAGAATTTGGATTACCGCAGTACAGCATTTTTGTTTTTCTTAAGCACTGAGTTGATAAATATGTATCTCAACTCTTGGACACAGTAAAAAGCTAAAATCTTTACTAGAATAGTATCTATTAGGGCTAACTCAAAAGGTTGTAAAAATGAGCAAACTTGCAAAATTTCCGTAACACCTTTTTGTGATGTTTGAGTTGGTCTAATGAAGCTATGATTATACCTACGTGGCTTCTGGACATTTTTCTTATGGTCAACATGGCAACCTTAAGTTTTGGGGTGAAAACCTAAGAATCAATTTGGTGAAACCTAAGTGTCAACGCAGATATTTGGGCTTAATTAAACTTTTAGTTGTCAATATAGTTCTCCGCACAACCATGCTCCAGAGCCTTCAGAGGGAAAATGTGACGGGGAAAGGAGCAACACAACCTCTTTGGGTTTTCATTTACAAATTATTGTCCTGCATGTTTTGATGTGTTGAGGCAGATACTGCCATTTGAAATAACCGTAAATGCTGTATGTGAACCTGCTTCGATTCAGTCTGAAGGCTCAACAGAAGATATTGTTTCTTCCACTGTAGAAAGAAGATACAATACTTCTTGCTACCTCATTACTCAGTATGGCTGTTTGGCAAGAAGACTGAATGAATTCTGCATATTCTGTGCCAAGTAGAATCATAGCCAATGAAACACTCACTAAGGGCTGGTTCAAAATTCATCTTGGCTATAATCTAATTTGGTAGGTAAAATCACCTTGATGTACACCGTGAGACTAATATCTGCCTACTTTACAGGATTCCTGCATAGGTTAATGAGATAAGGTAGGTACACTGAACACTTGAAATTTGTTAGGATCTAGGATCTGAGATAAATCAAAGAAGAGTAAAGAAATATAGTGGAGAAAAGGTGTGGATTTCCTGCTCAGTCTGTAGTTGCCAGTTCTCATATCTTTTCACCTATGTGCAACAGGAACTTCTATGACTTTCATGAAGTTCAGACTGTCCCGGGCACAATGATCAAACTGTACAAGGATACATGTATTTATGGAGTGTTTGTGTAATTATTTATTCCTGCAATAGGGTTGGTATTTTCTTGCTGCAAAAATGGGATGTGATGGGGTAAGGCAGGAAGACAGAATACATAGAAGTCTCCTAACTTTGCATGCCTACTTTTATGAATTGTTTCCTTCCCACAATTTTTTCACAGAATGAATAATACTGAATCATCAACTTCAGTCTCTGGTTTAAATGTGCAAATGTAAGATGAATCAGGTTGAAACAGAGGTAAATGAGCCCCTACATAATTAGGAATTTCTGTCATGCCCAATTCATTTTAAAAATTGACAGTGTCAACACCAACATGGTCATTGGCTCTAGTAAGCAGAGGTGAATGCTGTTCAGAATACATGGCACAGCAAATTGAGAGTCACCCAAGATTCGACACCTAGGAATGGTTAGATACACCGTTGTCTTTTCATGGAGCAAAAAGCTTATCGTGGGTACTGGTCATGGTAACTATACATTACCTTCAGCATCACGGGCAGCATGCCTGTGCATCCACTTACTGGAAACATGAGTGGGTGGGTGACACTGCACTCATGTCCTGCTTGTGGGCTTTCCATGGACATTTGGTTGGCCACTGTATGAAAAGTGCTGGACTAGATTGGACCCTTGCTCTGAACCAACATGGCTGCTCTGATGTTCTTATCAGATTAGTTTTCCACTCATGTTGAAGATTAGAAACTGAAGAGCTCACTAGTGTAAATTCACATCACCTGATATGACATACTAGAGAAAGCCTTAAGCTTTCAAAACACATTTAACTTGGCACCAAGACCAACACAAGCAAGACCAAGTAAAGAAGCTTTTGAACTTTGGTACATCTTTCTAAATTAAGAAAGTAAATGGTTTGATTTCCTTAAAAAGTATAAATAAGTCAACTCAAAGTATACAGTACACTGTATGATATTCAGTGCAACCCAAGTGCTAACATATAATAAAGCTGCACTAGAATAATGGACCTCTAGGACAAAACCAGTAGCATTAGCTAGCATGATGGGTTCTCCAGGGAACAGCGTGGTTTACATTAGCGCTTGTGTCATGGTGCATACAGTCATTACTTCCTGGTTGTTCACTTCTAGAGAAGGGAAGTGAGAGAAGCCAGTCATTAAAAATTTGCTCTAGCTATGGATAGGAACCTGAACGGAAACTTGAGGGCACCAGCTGTCTCTGGGCACAGTGAGGTTTATGTAGGCCCCCATGTACAAAACACTGTACAATAAAGCCCACTGAACTGACAATCTTCAAATCAGTTGTCAGTGACTATGGTTTAAAAGGTCACATGGGAATTCAACTGTGCCTCCACCCCATAGTTCCTCAGGCAATTCGTCCTAGGCACCCCTCCTGAAATCTCATTTGGTAGCTATTGGCCTACTGCCAGCCATTCAGCCCCTTTGGGTACAAGAACACACAGATGCTGGCATTGCGTTAAGTTGTAGGAATTTATTTTAAATAACCTACAGTTGATTAAAAGGGAATTCATGATAAAAATAGAAGATACTTGGTTGAGGAAAAACTGCGGGAAACTTGTCTTTGCACCACACTAAGCTAACAATGCCTCTAAAACTAATGGATTATAGCAAAAAAGGGTTCACATTAAAATTCTGCTTTAATTTTTTTTTAATTTTTTTTGTACACAATTACAAAAGAAAAAATAAAAGCCCTAAAATCTTGATTATTTTTCCTTTTTTTTTTTTTTGGACCAAAGCTCACTTCCCTCAAAATTTAATTGACCTGTGAAAGTTGTTTTTACACAATAAAATCTTTCAAGTAAAAGAGGAGAGGGAGGAGGGTTTTTTAAAAGGGGAGAGAAAAAAAACCTGCCAGAAAAAGCAAAACAAAACCCACAAATGTGGATATTTCTGATATATATATATCTATACATATATATATATATTATGTACTCAGAACAAAGTATGATGGGAAAACATTTTGTCATCAATTTATTTGTACTCATAATCCATTAGCTCTCCCCTAGCCCCTTCCTTCCTACTCTCTGCAAATCTACATGATCTTTAAGATCAAGAAGAAAACAAAGCTTAAATATTTAAAAATAATTAAAAATAGTAAAAATTCACATTAACAAAAAAGGAAAAAAAACACTCAAGTCAGGAAGGATCTTCCCATCATGCTTTGCTTTGAAGAGATGTTGAGTTGTTATAGTTTTCAATACCATGATGGTGGCAAGTAAAAATGAAAACTACCAGGTGTTTTCACGATGACCATTGTGGCCAGAGCCAGTGTACTGAGGGCTTTATTCCATTGTGTTAAATTAATAAGAGGGGGAGGGGGGCAGGAAATTAAGGAGTCCATTTTCTATTAAAATATAGAAGTTATTGCAAAAACCCTAACTGTAAAAACACACCAATATCTCATTGGATTTTGTATACAGTAGCTAATGATTTCCAAGCTCTTCAGTGTAACGGTGAATTTGCCTGGCAGAAGGTTAACAAATTCCCCCATCCACTTGTCTTCCCTCCAGAGATAAAACACAAACCATACAGCTAGAATTTGGGTCTCTGAAACAGATTTAAATAAGTTGTCCATAGGACAACTGGCTCAGCTCTTATGTAATATTTCCAGGCATTATCTTTTCTCAAAGATGATGGGTATTTTATTAGACACTCGCTTTGCCCTCCCAATGCCCCCCTCCCCCCCAAATATAAAGGACAAGTAAGGCTCACAGTTTATCAATCTCCCTAAAATCAGGCTACTCCCCTTCTCTTCCATAAAATCCAGCCCATTAAATCAGGTTAAAACTCATAGTCTTCATCTGCCATGTCGATTGCCCAGGCAAATTTTTCCCGTTGTGTTTTGTTATATATCTTCTCTATAGGTATTCCAAATTTCTTGCACCTGAAACAGGCAAGTGGGAGGGTGGGAGGAGAGAAAGTTCAACATTAGTTAACAGCAATGCATGGGTACAGTGATAGGGACTACCTGATACAATAGGAATGTTCCCTCTACCATGCACATCATTTGACATGGAGGTAGTTGGACCATCCCCATCAGCTCCACCGCCTACATCTTGTGCTTTCCATCCCAGCCTCTTAACATTCACAGACTAAAAATGCCAAAGGGAGGGGGCAGGAAAAATGCTGGGGGAGGCAGCAGGAACAGGTCAGGACCTAACTCTACATGCAGTGGTATACACACAGCAAATTTGACCAAACTCCCTTAAGTTAGGGATAAATTTTCTGTGTGATGTTCTGATAAAACTTAGCAGTAATTCCATTATGCATTTTCCATACCTTATATGAATTAGCACATATACCCTTATTGTTACAGCACTTGTCAAAGAATTTAGCAGATAATTCAGTGGCTTTTAATACATGTTTCTGGCTCTTTAGACTGAACTTAAGAGTATGAACCCATGCAGAAAACCAAACAAGCAGCTTTTCTACCTCAGAATAGCTTGCTCATATATCAGGTACAGATGTGTGATATTATGGTCAGTAGCTAAGGAACAACACTGAGCTAATAACAATTTTCCTTTTAAAGAGCAAAATAAGCCAGAGAGAAAAGGTCAGAAACTTTTTCCCTACTTCCCCCTGGCAAGAACTTACCAGGCAACAGAAATCCTAGGGTCCAGGTAATTTAGTTTGGAGGTCCCCAAGGCAATTTGCTTATTTTCCTCTCTGTCTGTAGCCAGGACCTCCAACTTCATCAGCTGCTCCTCAACTCTTTGTACTGCTTTCTTTTTACTTTCCACAGTCCTTGGGTACAGAGGGAAAAAAGGTCAGATGAAAATTGTAAATGGATTTTTCAGACTGTTTTGCTTTGACGAATTAAAAGTCAGTGCAGAAGATTCCCCTGAGTAGATTGCTAAGCAATAGGAAGTTCTGTCAAAACATTCTACTTCTCACCAGAAGAGAGATGAACATAATTTCCTTACAAGTGCAAAATTCTGTAAATCGTTTATTTGTACTTCTTAAGCACTATTGGTAATTACTGTGCCTCTAATATAGACAGGTAAGCAGAAAGAATTACTTGCCCAAGTGGTACAGTATACAAGGACTTTGCCTGAGTAGAAACGAACCAAACCTTTCTTGGTTCCATTCCAGTAAATCAACCATCCTGTTTTAAGTTCTTAATGGGAATTTCAACTGTATGGTCTACAAAGAATTGAGTTGTTGACTTTCAACTTTTTCTTCAAGCATTTCTCAGTTGGAAAGTTATGCACATATATAACATTTTTATGCCAATATGGCTGTGGCACAAAGATAACCAACTGATGGACTGCAGGCAAAATCTGGCACACCAACTGGTTTTTTGGAACTGCCAGTTTGAAGCAATGTGGCTTTTTCCTGCTGTTAGCCTAGGCAGCACTGCTAGGTTCAACTGAATTCAAGGCAGCACTAGCCAGCACAAGAGCAAGGTGTGAACCACTGATTCAGCCGACAGCACTATAGGTTTCTCTACAGAAGGATGCTGCCAAATCTCTGCATCATAACAGAGGTATGTGGACCTCTCTTGGTTCAGTACCAAAGAAGGCAGAAGTGCTGCTGCCTCAGAAGCAGTGCATAGGACAGTTCCAGAGGCAAATGTACATTCTATGTACATGTTAAGGGCTTATGCATATTGAAACATTCATTTTGGCAACTGTAGATGTGTGCTCAATCTAAAATCAGAATAGTATAAGGGAAGAATGGGGCTATACCTGCTGGCCTACTCCAATGACTTAGCTTTGCCACTCTCCACATGGAAGGTGGAGATTTGGAGCAGATGGGCTTTCTGCATGATTTAGAGAAACAAGATGCAAAGGAAGACAAGGCTTCTGCTCCTTCAATAGTTGTGTAGCAAAGACTTTCAGAAGCTGTAACTTCACATGCAACTATTAACAGGTACAGGGGAAAACCTGTCATCTGTGGCATCTATGAACCATACCATGATTTAGAACTCTTTGTGATCAGGGCTCTAAATGTGCATGGATAGAGTAGACAACCCCACTTCAACTCCTTCCCCACACAGTTTCTGGAGGGTTACAGAACAGAGTAACAGGGGGATGACACAGGAGGCAGGGCCTTTCATTTAACCTCCTTGTGCTTAATAATGAGGATGACTGGAAGTGTCCATACTGAGTTCTAACCACCATTTCTATAGTAATGAAAACATTTCCAAGATCAGAGGTGGGGCAGGAGGAAACAACAACAAAAAAATAAAACAGGGAAGGGACCACAACTCTTAAGGAACTTTAACTTTCCAAAAGTTCCAGCTGGTTTAAGGCACAATTCTGATAAATTCAGCTATATAGAGGACATGAGAAAGAAATCAGGAAAATGAACAGTAATCTAAGGAAAGGGTACACAAGTATAATTGCAATTATAGCCAATTGCTGTAGATAGGAGGGCTCAACAAGGTTACTGCATGCAAATAAAATATGTGAGTTTGCTACAGTCTTACAGTTTATGATATAATTCCTTTGTGAGTCCTCCTTTGTAAATCTTCAGTGACTTCTGCTTATGAACTGGCTAATTAAGAAGATCTCTGGTGGTGCAAGCTTGAGGCCAAAGCGGAAAGCATGGGGAAGCAACTGACTATGCAACCCTATATATTCTTTCTGTTAAGTAAGCTCTACCAAAGCTCTACCAAAGTAAATGGGACTTACTTCTAGGAAGGTTCAGGACGACGCCCTGAGTCACAAACCTTATAAGCATGCCTAAAGGAAAGCACTAATCCAAGGGAAAGCCGTTTTAACAAATTTAATTTCGAGCCAATGATTGTACCACATGCAATGCAACATTGAAATTCTTGGTTATGCATGTCTGTTACAACAGCCAGACTTACTTTTTAGACTTCTCGTCCCTTCGGACCTTGGCATCAGCTTTGGCGCTTTTCAGTTCCCTCTTGGCATCAGCCAGCTGTTCCTTCTTGGCATCAATCTAGACAAGGCAAAAAAGTGGGAAGGAGTTGAAGATGAAAAGCTGTAAACAGCTGATCAAGAGGGGGAGGTTTTCTTAGAAGTCTGCTGGATACAATGGTGGAAACTTTGCCAAAAGAAAAAATTGCACTTCATATCCAAGAAAACTTTTGCTAACTCATCACTGATGTTTCACAGAAGGACTGGCTGGGATTTGCAATTAAACAAGCATGCAAGACTCAAGTTTGCTGAAATGACTGCCAGGATTCTAGAGATCCCGTGTGTATAATGAATAGAATGTTGAATGGAACTGGCAAGACCCAGGTTCTAGAGTCCACTCAACCAGAGAGACTTTGAAAAAGCAGGTTGCTTACCTGTAACTGATGTTCTTCGAGTGGCCATCTGTGCATTCACACATATGGGTTGCTGTGCCTGCGCTGTGCATAGGCCGGAAGATTAGAAAGCTAACGGTTTTTAGCAGGAAAACTCCGCTCCCCTCCCCCTTTGTGGTGTAAATAAAGCGGAGTGTCCGCCATTTTGCTCAGTCTTGAAGACCGCACGTTCACGTTCAATAAAGTAATGATAAGACACCATTATATTCCCACGGTACCGTTATGAATTATAGTACGGTACCGAGAACAATCTCTAGTCAGTGATATAACCTCCCGGTACTGATGTCATTAATATTTCGGTACTGTAAAAAAAAAAAAAAAACCACCCAGCGACATAATCCAAATGGTACCGATGCAAATTATAGTATGGTACCGAGAAAAAACACGATATCCACTCACCGACACCGAGTGGGGCCAGCGGGTGGGTTGTGTGAATGCACAGATGGCCACTCAAAGAACATCAGTTACAGGTAAACAACCTGCTTTTCTTCGTCGTGGCCTCTGTGCATCACACATATGGGTGATTCGCAAGCTTACCAGACTCGGCGGAGGGAGGTGTCATCATCGACAAACAGATGAGAGAACAGCTCTACCAAAAGAGCAATCCCATGTGGCACGTACATCAAGCTGATAATGCTTGGCGAAAGTACATGGACCAGCCCAGATCGCAGCTCTGCAGATGTCTTGCAAAGGAACCCCTGCAGCAAAAGCGGACGAGGTCACTACTGCTCATGTAGGAATGGCCAGTTAGAGAGACAGGTAAGTCTATTTTCGATAGCTGATAAGCCAGGACAATATTCTGGGTGATCCAATTAGAGAGTCTCTGAGATGATATCAGTGATCCCTTTTTTTGCTCGGAGTATTTAACAAAAAGTCTATTAGTAGTACGAAAAGATTCAGTGCGGGATCTGTAAAAGGCCAAGCAGCAGCGAACATCAAGTGTGTGTAAAGCACGTTCTATCGGGGTCAACGGCGACGGAAAGAAAGCTGGTAGAACGATATCCTGATTTAGGTGGAATGATGTGGCCACCTTGGGTAGAAAGGAGAAATCCATCCGAAGGACAACTTTTTCCTTATGGAAGTTCAGAAATGGTGGGTCTATGCGGAGAGCACAAAGCTTGCTAACTCTTCGTGCTGATGTAACCGCTACTAGAAAGGCAGTTTTCCATGACACCAGGCGTAAGTCCGCAGTTGCTAAAGGCTTGAATGGTGGTTTGGTAAGTGCTTGGAGTACTACAGAAAGACTCCACGTCGGCATGGCAGGGCGAATAGACGGATGTAAATTTTGTAGTCCCTTAATGAAGCACCGAACCAGCGGTTGTGAGAAGACTGATAACCCGTGTATAGTGCCATGATAATGGGATATAGTGGCTGCATAAACTTTGATGGATGACGGTTTAAGTCCCTCATGATGCAAATGTAAAAGAAATTGTAAGATATTGGTGACTGAAGCTGTTGCAGGGGAGAACAAATGGCACTCCACAAAAGAGGAGAATCTTCTCCATTTAGCCGTATAGGAATGACGAGTGGACGGTCTTAATGCAGATTCGATAATCGCCTGAATTTCTCTGTCAGTAGGCATCGGTATCGTGATATTCGCTGTCAAATTCAAAGTCGGGGCTGCATATACTGTGTGTTGAGTGAAGTCACCTGTAGAGTGAGGTGTCCCCGGTACCGACTCGGTGACGAGAATCAGGTGATTCGCCATGCCGTCAGCTTCAAAGAGAATATATCCGGATGGCGGATCGCTCCTCCTTGTTGTGTTAACAAGTGCGGGAGAGTTGGTAGATGAAGGAACGTTCTTCTGGACAAAAGCAAGAGAGTGGTAAACCATGGCTGTCTCGGCCACCACGGAGTCACTAGTATCCCCGTGGCCCTGTCCTGGGCTATTTTTGTTACCACTCTCGTCAGAAGTGGGATTGGAGGAAACGCATAAAAAGTCATGAAGTGGGATTGGAGGAAACGCATAAAAAGTCATGTTGCTCGAAGGGACCATGAGAGCATCGCCCATCGATCCCGGCCCGACACCCGCTCTGGAACAGTAAAGGGCACACAGGCTGTTCTGTCGTGTGGCGAACAGGTCCACATCCGGATAACCCCACAGGCAGAAGAGTCCCTCGCAAAGTTGTTTGTCCAACTCCCATTCGTGGGTTGTTGACATATGTCTGCTTAATGTATCTGCTTCGACGTTGTCGGTTCCAGCCAGGTGAACCACCATAAGCGTGATGTTCCTTGGCATGCACCAGTCCCAAATGTCCATCGATAGGCGTGCTAAGGCTGGAGATTTTGTGCCCCCCTGCTTGTTGATGTAGAAAACTGCTGCTACATTGTCTGATGCAATTTGGACAATATGACGGCATAACACAGTCTCGAAAGCCTTGAGGGCGTTGAAAATCGCCAGAAGTTCCAGGAAGTTGATGTGTTTCCTCGCCTCTCGTCGGTTCCAAGTACCTTGGACCCGAAGTCCCGAACATGCCGCACCCCATCCCAGGAGGGATGCATCGGTGTACACAGTCGTCGTTGGCCGAGGTGGTCGAAACGGAGTGCTGATCGATAGGTTATCTGTGATGGTCCACCACGTTAAAGTGTGAAAGACTGCATGCGGGATCCGAATCTGCTTGGTGGCAGGATCTTGTTGCGGTTGAAAAACAGCCTTGAAGAACAGTTGAATGGGTCGCATACGTAACCTGGCATATGGGACAATGGCAATAGCAGCAGCCATATGCCCCAGTAGTCTCTGAACGGACAAGGCTGGAACCGTTCCGTGTAATCGAATCCGATGAGTATGGCTGCATAAAGCATTCTGACGTTCTGGTGGGAGGAAAGCTTTTTCCCGTGTCGAGTCATGCCCCGATGAAATTGATGACCTACGTGGGAATAAGGGTTGATTTGTCAAGGTTAATGCAGAGGCTGAGAGCATCGAGCAAAGCGCAGGTCATTTGTATATCAGACAAGAGAGCTTGTTAGGACTGCGAGACGATCAGCCAGTCGTCTAAGTATGGATAAACCTGTACTCCGTGAGTCCGCAAGTGTGCGCATACTGGTGCCATACACTTTGTAAAGACTCGAGGGGCTGTGGCCAAGCCAAAGGGTAGGACGTTAAACTCGAACAGGTCAGATCCGACAGTAAAACGTAGAAAGTCTGTGTGAAGGATGTATGGAAATATGAAAATAAGCATCCTTCAAATCCAGTGAGGCGAACCAATCCTCTCTTTTCAATAATGGAAGAATGTTCTGTAAAGTGGTCATCCGGAACTTCCTTGGTTTGATGTACTTGTTAAGAGTTCGTAAGTCCAGGATCGGACGGAGACCACCTTTTCGGGACCGTAAAATATCTGGACTAGAATCCATGCAATCCTTCCGAGCAGGACAATTTTCGAATCGCTCCCTTGAGAAGTAGCTGTGAGACTTCATCGCATAGCACCGATGAAGAAGGTGTGAAGCGAATCGGGCTCAAAGGAGGGATAACATCGAGTTCTATCCTATATCCGAACGAGATGATAGATAACACCCACCTATCAGATGTAATGGACTCCCAAATGGGGAGTCGGCCCAGGAGCTGGTCCCCAAAAGGGAGAAGGGAAGGTGGTGCTGGAATAGAGAGGATGGTTCGCGCAAGCCGTCAACGTGGGCGTTTATCGGTATCGAATTGCCTACGGCCTTGTGCTTGCTGCCTCCGACGCTGCCATTGTTGGTATTGTTGGGTTCGAGGGTAGTTTTGCTGGCGCGGATAATATGGTTGATTCCGGTAGGACGACCGGGGCCACTGCCACTTACGTTTTTGCAGGAGCTCCATGCGGCATGCGGTTAGGCGTGATTCATGAATCACCTTTAATTTTCGGTCAGTCCTCTGGTGGAACAGACCGGTACCATCAAAAGGCATTTCCTCGATTCTGTGCTTCATCTCATTGGGGAAATTACAACTGCGCAGCCACGCAATGTCGGCGTAGCGAGATGGCGTTGACGAGGGCCCTTGAATCGGTGTCTACATGGTGACGAGCGGTAGACAGCTGTTGTACCGCCACCCGCATTGCCTCCTTAATAAAAACCCTGGCAAGGTCTGCTTGGTGGTCCGGAAGGGAGGAAGCGACGTTATCCAGTTTCTACATGATAAAGTACTGGTAATGTGCCAGTGTCGCTTCATAGTTCGATATGCGCACGCCGAGTCCAGAGGCCA
Source organism: Varanus komodoensis (assembly GCF_004798865.1). Lineage (NCBI taxonomy): Eukaryota > Metazoa > Chordata > Lepidosauria > Squamata > Varanidae > Varanus > Varanus komodoensis. Next base: position 5,624,138 of record NW_025335889.1, read on the forward strand.
CATAGACTCGGCGCGCAAGCATATCGATTTTCCTCCCTTCCTTGTCCCGAGGAGCGGTATGTCCCCTGGACTCCCTGCCCTGGGAGGATTCAACCACAAGAGAGTTTGGTTTTGGGTGACGGAGCAGGAAGGGAATGTCATCGTCCCAAACTCTATACATAGCCTCATATCTGCGGGAGGTCGCTTGTGGTTGGGCCGGTTGGTCCCAGGGTTGGACCATAGCCTGGCGCAGTGTAGTTATAAGCAGCGGAGCTATGGATGTGGACTGCTCTCCCCGAACGACGTCTTAGAAACAATCTGTCGAAGGGCCTGGCTGTTGATGGACTTCGATTTCAAGCAAACGAACCAAGCGGGACATGAGCTCTGTGAACGAGACATGAGGTTCGTCGGGTGAAGCAGGCCCTTGATATGCGACAGCCACATCAGGGGATGTGGAGTCAACCTCCGAGTCCTCGGAGTCTTCCATGTAGTGCGGCCGGTCAACGTTTGAGGAGGAGGAGGTTTCAGGGGAGGTTGGGCACCTCGTCTCCGTACGCCTGGAGGTGGATGGCACATCCCTCAGGACCAATGGTGATCTCTGCTCATGAGGGAAATAGGGATATGGCTGGTACCCACCCCAGCCGGGGGGGAGCACCATATCCCGGAATCAACCAACTTTCATCTCGATGCTCAGATGAACGGCTGCGACCTCTAGGAGGTAATGGTAAGGCCACATGAGATTCAGTTGGTGGCATGGGTGTTGGTGAGCGTTCCCTCGGTGGGGAGTCTCTGATTTCGCCATCAGAGATGGACTCCCGAAGTGGCTCCTCCTGTTGCTGGGAAGGCACGCTCTCAGGCCGAGTGGTTGGCTTGGGGGACCCCGGTAGTGTCACCTGCATAACGAGTTGCAGGGCCAGTCCCGAGGGGGTCGGTACCGAGAAGCCGATGAACCTGAGCCTCACTGTTTTGGGCGGTCAGGTTTCTTGCTCTTGCGAGTGGGCTTATCCACCTTTTCCTTCCTCAACTTCTTATGGGTGGAAGTTTTATCCAGACTGGTATGCTTGTGCTTCTCCCATTTCTTAGTCGGGGGAGAAGGCAGCGACTGAGCCCCCATAGAAGCGGCGCCCTTGTCCGAAGGACGCTGAGGAGGGTCGGCAGAGGTCGAGGAAGGAGGCTTCGCCGGAGCGCTCACGGTGGAGGAGGAGCGCTGAGGAGGCGCGGACGAAGAGAAAGGAGGCCCTAGGAGCAGCTGGTCGGACTGCATTAATGCCTGATCCCATAGGAGCTTTCTGAGACGATTCTCCCTATTTTTCCGCGCCTGCTTGGTAAACGCCAAGCAATGACCGCACTTGTCGGTCCTATGTCCCTCGCAGAGGCAGAGGAGGCATAGATCATGTGGATCGGCCGGCGACATTTTAGATCCACATTCAATACATTTGTGGAATGCCGCCTGCTGCGCCATCGCGGAAAAATGAAGAAAAGAGGACAGTATAGAGGGTAAGATAATATTTTTGTTTTTGTTTATATATAGAGAGAGAAAGAATTCAAGAAGAAAACAGACAGAATCGGGGAGAAGAACAAACTTGGAGTAAGAGAAGTTTAAACTTTTTGAGAAAAAACAACGAAGAGGCACAGATCTATAGCAAGAGACGAACAGGCACGAGTCACAGCGAATGGCGGTCGCAAAGACTGACAAAATGGCAGACACTCCGCTCTATTTATACCACAAAGAGGGAGGGGAGCGGAGTTTTCCCGCCAAAAACCATTAGCTTTCTAATCTTCCGGCCTAGGCACTGCGCAGGCGCAGCAACCCATATGTGTCATGCACAGAGGCCACGGCGAAGAACAGTCACCAACTCTCAGCCTAATCCACTTTACAGAATTGTTGTGAAAATAAACTGAAGAAGCATCATGCATGCTGCTTTTTTGGCTTCTTGGAGGAAAAAGGGTATGTAACAAATCAGTAAAATAATAGCTATTAAACCTAAGGCACCTACCACAGAGTCACAGAACTTTAGACACGGAAGGGACTTTGAAGGCTGTCTAGTGTAAACATAGGCCCAAAGAAGGACTGACATCTTTCCTGACAGTAAACTGTCCAAGCCTCTGCTTAAATACTAGTGGGCAAAAAAGAGCCCACCACAACCTGAGGATGTTTGATCCACTACTGAACAGCTCTTTCCATGAGGAAGCTTTGCCTAATATATGCTTCTTTGCATTTCTGTCCATTAAGTCTAGGTTCTACTCTCTGAAGCAATGGAAGAAAAAACAATTCCATCTTTTCAGAACATAAAATGAGCCTCATTGAATTTGACCAACTGTCCATCTAGTTTGGCTTTCTGTTCACGTAGCCAAGCCAGTTGCCCACAGGATCCCACAGCCAGGATATGAGTGTAACAGCAGTCTCCCACCCAAGGTGATAAACAACTGGTGTAAACAGGCACACTGCCATCAGGACTAAAGCCTCATATAGCTGCATGACTGAACTTGTTCAATTCCCTTTTAAATTGGTGGCCATCATCACTACATGTCATGGAAATAAATCTGATAGTTTATGTGTTCTATGATAAAGTGTTTCAGATAGCTGATGAGAGCAATCATGTCCCCAGCATTCAATTTTCTTTTCTCCAAATTCAACAAACTGAGCTCCTTTAACTGCTCCACACAAGGCTTGGCTTCCAGACCTCCTCCACACCGGTACACACTGACCACCCTCCTGTAGACACACTCCAGTTTCTTTATAAAGAGAAAACAGTACCTTTGCAATGCAGTCCACCTATTGTTTCATTTGTCTTCCCCCCTCCCTTTTTTGTACACTGAAGTTTAAAAGGTTACAGATAAAACCTGATGAAATATGAAGTAAAACAACCTTCAAAGACTAGATTACAAAGAGAAGTATTTCTGAGGCTCTGAAGAGTTCCCTATTGTTTCACTCAGACAGTGCCCAAAAAGTAAATGTAATGAGAACCATAGCCTCATAACTTATCCATGTAGGGGCACAGGGTTTTCCTGCACAGAGACTGTGAAGAAGAAGTCTTGTTTCTTATGATTTCAGAGCTCCCACCTGATGTCACAAATGCAATTATGAACTGCCAGACTGAGAAACTCTGAAGTTATTACTGTTTAAACTAGATGTGCTGGTAAGAAAAGATGTTTCAGATACTCAACCCACCTTTTCAGGAAGATTTATTTCTATACAATCCAACTGCATCCCACCAATCCTGCACAACTAGTTTAATAGAATGCATAATCTAGCGTATTTTAAAAACCAGTTTAGCTGCTTTTCCTTTGAAACTATTCCTGTATTTCATCAGTCAGTGGGATTTCAAGTCCAGGTGTTCTAACAGCTATTTTGGGAAGATGCATAAAGACTGGCTTTCTAAGAGAAAATCTAAAGGCTGGAAAGAATGACTTCAAACCAACAGCCCAAAAATCTAGAAAAAACTATGATCTGCAGACTAATTACATCCAAGGCTCTGGAAGACTTACACAAAGAATCAAACATACTAATATGCAAAGCAGGATTGATTTCCCATCATACAGCCAATTCATTGAGTGAATTAATAGTATATTAATTAGTACTGAGAATGACTGGTTTAAGGAATCTGTGTAGACAGACAGCTGGTACCCTTTACTAGCCAAGGTTGGCAACCTAATACCTCACAGACTTTTTCAATTACAATTCAGTCAGCATGGCCAATGGACAGATGATGGAATGGTAGTCAAGCACCTGAAAGTTGCCAGGTTGCCTACTCTTGCTTTAAAGAATTGAAAGTACTGTGCTGGACATATTAGGGAATTTCTGTGCCTGTCCAGCAATTGTTTGAAGCTGAAGCAGTGCTGCCCAAATTGGTACTCACCATATGTTCTGGACTACATTTTGCCTCATTCCTCATGGGCTGCACTGGGCTGATGAGAGCAGTAGTCCAAAGCATGTGGCAGGCACGAGGTTATTGTGGAAGAGTGAAACCATGGATTTTATAGTGATGGTTTACAGTTCATTTACCTAAGCTGAGACTGACAAGACTCTTTAGCTCGTCTGAAAATGATGGTACAAATAAGTTGGGAGAGGAAAACAGAAGGCAGCCAAGTAGTTATCATTTTGTCAAAGCTGTCAGTCCTAACAACTGAAGCAGCCAGGTTAGGTATTATGAAAGCCAAAAAGAACACCCCGATTATTAATAAAACAGAATGCCTTATTGAGAGAGGGTTATTTCAGATTCAGGATGTAAACCAACCTAACCAAATGACCTCAGGGTTTGGGTCAGAAATAACCTGAAAAGGAAAAGGATGAATTAGAGTAGTGAAAGACAAACATGTGCTGAATTTATAAGAGGCTTGCAATTTTGTGGGGGAAAATGGTGAATAATTCAGTTGCTCTGTGTGTCTCTGTAGCAGATTGTAGATTATGCTCCAATCAACATGCTCCAGCAATGGGTGTGGGATAAATAAAATATACTAGTTTTCATTAAGATAAAACAAAAACAAACACTTTGAGAGAGGAAGACCATCCAAGGATAGTTTTGCCATATTAGGCAAACAAGTATGATGCCATGGCTTATGTCTATCAGACAAGAAGTATTCACACAACTGTTAAGCTTTTTTTGGAGAAAGAGATTTTTATGAAATCCCAGGCAAAGCTCAGAAAATCTTCCAAGCTTTTATTATAATCAGCCTCCTTTAAATTAACCCTCTAGTAGTTAATTAAATCAAATTCCTCCTTTCCTTATAGGTTTTTAGCAGATTCCGGGGTGTGGGGGAGAGAGAGCAGAGAACAATGGAGACTTTCCATTTTCCCCTTCTTGCTGAAGTCCCTCATGTTTCCTTCCAAGCTGCTCCTGAAGTTTGGACGCCCCAGTGGAACCACATAGGATATGTCGCAGAGGTGTGTCGCTGGATGGAAGAATTCATGACAAGCCTTGCACAAGCCAAAATACTTTCTACAAGGCTATGAGGTACTCTGGGTCTCACCCAATGTCCTCAGAGCAAACCAGGATGGAAAACTAAAGCAGAACAGCAAAGAACATTTTTTGCCTAATTTTTTTCTGCTTTCACCAGTGATAATTTATAGATACTCTTTGAATGTAAACGGATTCTTCACACCCTTTTCACAGGCAAAGACTAAGGGCTATGGGAGCGGTATATAAATTTAATAAAGAAAATAATAAAATTTTATTTTAAAATAAAATAACACTGGAAGGACAAATGGCCACCTGCAATAGACTTGATGATGCTTTCAATTTTTGAGTAGGTGGTTTTTCAGTGTAATTTATGAATGGACAAATACATGGATATAATGTAAGCTGTCCTGAGGCCTTCACAACAGGACGGCATATAAAAATTCTAAATAAATAAAAATAAAAAAATAAATTATGAGCTGCCTTTGTTGAAGTCTATGCACAATTATCCCAAATAACAGAAGTATTTCATTGTATTTCATGCAATACATGAAATATATATGGGATACAGGAGTGTGTGTGGATTCACTGCAACAGATTCACTCAAATTTCATGCTAAGAAAACTAATTCTTTTATTTTTTTAATTTTTGATTTTTTTTGAAACTCACAATATGAAAATTAAAAAAACAGATTTTTCTTCAGACCAAAACATAACTTGTTGGATATGCAATTTACCCACAAGTGGGAAGGACAGATTTGAAAGTAGCTTTGCATGAAGAGCAAAGATCCGATGAAGGATTTCCAATAACATCACCAACCAAGATACTCATTTCAGATATCAGAGAAATAAGTTTCAGTAGTGAAGTATTTTTAGGGGCAAGCTAGATAACTCTCAGTTAGGGAACAGAAGTAAGACAAGTCAAGTAGTGCTTGTTTGGCTTTAAACTAAGGGTGAAACAGTCTGTTACCTTGCTCTGTAAATTCATCATGGATTTCTCAAAGGTCTTTGGAGGTGCCCTCTGGTGGTTGCAGAGAATAGCGACAGCTCTATTGGCACGATTGTAAGACAGGATCTTTGCTGGGACATTATCATCCGCTGGAAGAATTGAAAATGAACCAGTGAACTTTGAACTCTAGCTAGGCTCTCATGGATGATTTCAGTTTTTCATATGGAAAGAAAAGATTAGCAGCTTGGCTTTCTGCTGTAGCTGATGCGAGCTAGTGCAGCTTAAATTCATTAGTAAAAAATGTGTGCCAATTGCTAGTACAGTTGTTAGGCAAAATTACAGTTTCCAACTGTATATGTTCTTACTCTGAGTGAAACTGAACTAATAAATAGCGAGAGCAAAACTGAAGCTGCCACAACAACTTCAGGGATGATCTCAGCTTAAATAGAGTGGTTAGCAAAATATCTATACAGTTTTTTTGGATTGCTAAAATTAATTAGTTTGATAACCATTTCTTGTAAGCATCTTGTTTTTTCTTAAATAATGAAGCAAAGTACATGCTATTGTCTTCAAATGCTTAAAAGTATTCCAATAAAACTGTTTAAATATGCAACATGTATATCACATAAAGTATGCTTTTAATATTCTCCTCAATCATTTCAGCTCCAATATTTATAACATAGCGGGACAAAAAAAGTCCCCATAGGGTACTTTTGCTGTTGACTGAATACAAATATAATAGACATGCTTAACTTAATAGGCTATCACAAAAAGGACAGTATCTTTTCTTGATCATTCCAGAGTGCAGGACATGGAACAACTGGCTCAAGTTACAGGAAGCCAGATTCTGGCTAGATAGCACCAAAAAAAAAAAAAAAAAATCCTGACTGTTACAGCAGTACAACAATGGAACCAATTGATTAGGGAGCTTGTGGATCCTCCCATGCTAGAGCCACTGAAGATGGAACTAGAAAGCCATCTGAGTGGGATGGTTCAACTTGGTGTCCTGAACTGAGCAGGGTGTTGGACATGATGGCTTTCCGGCCCCTTTGAACTCTACTATTCTTTGATTCTATGAACTCTGTGGCAAATGAACTGAATTTTCAGCAAACGTGTAGGTCTATACAAATGTATATCTATGCAAAAACTTTAACAGCGATTTATATCTTGTGTTGTGTAGCACATTAGGGCATCTACTCACTGTGTATACATTTAGAGACTATAATAAACTGTTATACCCTTTAGGTATCAGGTGGCATAGAAATCACCACCACCACTATCTGAAGGATTCACCTCCCAATTGCCCATTACTCTTTTTTGGCTTGGGTGGTATATTCCAGTTCCTTTCTTCTCAGAAAGATTCACAAAAGGGATTTCTTTTTTATGGCAACTTTGAAAATCACTACCTAGTGAGGTTTGCCTAATCACACTTTTATTTTCATTCTATCACCTTGTAAAAACAAGTTATATGAAAGGGTCATTCCTAGGGATATTACGGAGTGGTTAACTACTTCCGTGTTGATTTATTATATTCCTTCCTGTCTGTAACATTTAATTGATTTTATTGTAAAATGCTTTGAGGATGTAAACAGAAGAATATTTCATAAATAATTCCAACCAAATATATTTTAATGTATTGAAAAGAAGTATGATAGATGATTCGTAGGTGAGCAATGTAAATCCATTAGTTCCAAGACTGAGTTTACAGGACCGATACTACATGGAAGTGCCATCACGAGTTGCCACATGGCCGTAATTCTTTCATGGGGCCCATTCTTATAAACATGCCTCCAAAATGGCAGAACGGAGATACAATTATTGCAAAAAAAGATTGCTGTAGATTCTGTCTGTCTGACCCTTTGGGACCCTCTATGACTAATTATTTTTACAGAACGATTTTCGGCAATGCATAGCTTCTAGATATGTTAGATTATCCTGTCCATCATTTGATTATCCTGTCCATCATTCTCAGCTAGCTTAGTATGAGAGTTGTAGTCAAACACATCTCAAGAATGCCTAATGAGGAAATTCACCATAGATTAATTATAGGGTTTCTTACACCATGGTAAAACTCTATAAAATCGTTTTGCTATTTGCTATTTTTGTTAGTTTGTTCAAGTGAGGTATAGAGCCCCCCCAAACACACACACGCATACCTTCTCACATTTGAAAAGGAACTGTAAAGGGATGTGAGTGTATGGGTGGCACTTTAAATGTGTGGTTACTAATAAATAGCAGTCTTCTCTATTAGCATGAAGGCCAGAGCTGAATTTCATTTTAAAAAGCAACGCAACACAGATTCTGATGTTTTCCTCTGTCATATTTGCTTGCAACACTAAAAAACAAAGGATGAGATGTACTAATCCAAAGGCACTTACGTGTTGTGAGCTCCTTCAGCTGCTGCTGTAGCGTAATGGAGGCATTATATGTTCGGAATACCTTGGCTGTCAGGCCTTCCATAAGGTCTTGAAGATGTTTATTTAAGATACTAGTCTGAGGTTAGCGATGGGGAAGAAAGAAGTGGGTTTATTGATTAATTCCAACATTAAATTATAAAATTTCTTCAACTTAAGTATTTGAATCTTCCCTATTCCCATTTTTGGGGGTAGTGGATGTTTCTGTGCAGTCCTCTACTTGATCATTTGGAATGAGAGTGAGACTCTAAAAAGACCTTTGAAGATATACAATTTCAGCAAATGGTTCAGGTGCACAAACAGATTTAACAGAGGAACACTGGTGGAAAACAGAAACCATTACTACTGTTGCAGTGTTTCAAACACTAAGTTTGAAGTGTAATGTACAACAAAGGCCTATACTGACCCTTTATGTGACACAGATATCCCCATTAAATGCCAAGGGGAACAAATGCATCATATTCAAACTGGATAGAAGCCCTTTCCAGTATTCATTCAGGGCAGAAACGGGAAACCCTTTTCTGTCAAGAGCCACATTTCCTCAGGGGCAATCTTTTGCATCCACAAACTGGTACTAGATGGGACCAGAGCTAGACTGCTGCCTTCTCTCTCTCCACAGCTGCCAAGGGAGCTATTGACTGATGGTCAGGGGCCACATGAAAATAGGCTGAGACCCACAGGCTGTCCATTCAGATTTAAAGGTGAATGAAGGGGAAGAGGTATGAACTTGGCCACATGCTCTGCTGCCAATTTATGTGCTTTCATTAGAATGCTTCATTTGTATGCATGTAAATCAAGAGTGTCCCCTTCTTAGAATGAATACTTAGAAGAAGCTTTTGTGGAGTGGTAAGCAATGGAGGGTTTGCATTATATTTCATTTTTTCCAATATTTATAGTCTACCAATGCTATAACAAAAAGAACAGCATGCAGGATTCCAATTTAAAAACAATAAAATTAAAGTGATGTATCATTAAAACAAACTCCAAAGATGGATCAAAACGGCATCAAATATGCCATAACACATATTTCCACTCCAGACCTGTTGCAAGACAGTTTATTTCAGCACACTTTTCTACACACTATTAAATACGAAAGTGTCTTCATCGTGAGCAATGAATGAAAAAGCCGGTATATGCAGTTAATGGTAGGGACTACTTTTACACAATACCAATATAAGCTATGGAATGCACTTACATTGAGTCGGTCAAAGAGGTCATCTTCAGGCTGTTTGTTCTCCATGAATAACTGCAGATTTTTAAAAACCTGCAAACCAAGAGCAGGGAAGAGAAAAAAGAAGTCTGAAATATGGAAGCCTGTTATACTACCTTGACATGCACAAAGTGCTCCTCACTCCTTCAAAGGATCCCACCTGAACTCATTGTTTAAGAATCACTGTGTTCTACTAGCCTTGTAGATGTGTGTTGGTGCATTGAACTATACTGGCCAGTACTCATTGCTGGTAAAATAGGAAACATATTTTCCAGATTCAAACTGGAATTTAAAAGGCAATTTAAAAGGTTGGAACACCTACCCTATGAAAATAATTTAAAGAAATTCGGACCTTTATGTTTAGAAGGGAAAAAAATGAGGGGGAAGGGGGAGAATAAACATGATACAGAATTATAAAACTGTAATTCTACATACAGAGTGAAGGGAAGGAACTGTGGGCAGCTACTGATAACCTTATTAAGCATTAAAGCTAAAATGATTCATTAAAGCTAAATGGGACTTCACTACTCAGTGACTAGATGGACCACTGGTCTGATCAAACAGCTATTCTTATGTTTAAATGAGCTCTATACATAACCACAGATTACAAAAAACCACCAGTAGGTGGAGGATATTCACAAAATAAAGCAACCTTGATCTGCAGCCATCTGCAACTCCCCACCTGCAAATTGGGGTGGTCCAACATGCAGCCCGCATGTGGCCCTCAAGGCCTTGTTCTGCAGCCCTCTTGCTGCTTGAAGCCACCCCTTTCCCCACCACCAGTTCTGATCCCAGCGATGGCAAGGGCATGATTGTGACATGCTCTCGCAAGGTTGCCATTCTGTCCTGCTCTCTTCCTGAGGCTCAGCTGATGAGCACAAGGCACCTTTGTGTGCATCAGCAGGAGCAGGAAGGGCATGCTGGGCAGAGTTCCTCTGCTCTAGTGCAAAAGGTTTAGTGCGCCATTTCCACATGGGAGAGTTTCTGGGTGGGAGAAACAGAGAAGAAAGGGGTGGGCCACCCCAGAGGAGTGGTCGTTGTGCTTGGGCTCTGGTCAGAGAAGGAGCTGCCTGCAATCTCTGCAGAGATCATAGGCCTACAAAGCATTCTTTTTCATTCAGTTAGGCCTAAAATTATCTTAAAATTAAGCAGCTGACCCGATTCCCAACTCTGAGACCTCATATCAGTCTTCTTCCTTGTTTAACTGTTAATTAAATATATTGAGTATATTAAATTAAATAGATATATTGCAAACAATTTATGACATGGAAATGTAATTCATCATGCAGCCCTCAAGGTATGAAAAGTTGGACCGCACTGCTTTAAATGATACAGAACAAAATAGACTTACCCTCTTCTCAACAGGGACTTTGTTATAATATCGTATGGAGTCTTTTCCAAGGAAGTCAAATTCTACTACGTATTCCTGGCCATCCAATTCTGGATGCAAATTAATATGCTCCACACGGAGAGAGCAGCAGCCCACTGTATCAGCTGTCTCCCCTTCCTCTTTCTCATTACCAGCTCTCAGAGCAAGCTACAAATATGAAATAGTGAGAGAGAACAGAGATATCACAAACAGCAATCTAAAGAGACAGAAGCATTTCTAAGCACAATCTCTCACCAGTGTGAAGCTCTTTTAGGGTTGTTTGAACTAATAAACTATACAGTTAAAATTCCAAGCCTAAGATATGAGAAAAATCAAATAAAGGATTATAGCAAGCTTTGTCTCTTTGTCTACTGAAAGCCATATTCTCCATTTGTTTAGCTGAATAGGACCCATCTGACCACCCTCCAGCTGCCTTGAAGAACTAGAATGGAACACAGCTCACAGGTAAAGCTGGAGCAGCCTATGATAGCTGGCATTGATGCTGTTAGTTCTGCTCCATTTCTCATTATTTAACTACAGAAAAGTTGTGCAACAGCCTTTCTTAGCTTACTGCCCTCCACATGTGACAGACTGCAACACTTACCATCTCAGCACATCTAGTTAACAACAACAAGAACAATGAATTGGCTGGGAGTTGCAATTCAACACATCTAGAGGGCACCAGATTATGGAAGGATGCTATGAAATATTCTGTCAACGTTTAGTATCACATCTTAATGGTACTCCAAAAGTCAGAGTATGATATATGGGTGCCCAAAAAAAGTATACACATTTTAAGAAAGGAAAAAGCTGTATTAAAAACTGTTGCATGGGGATGCTAGCATTCATTTGATTAACACCCTCCTTTGAGTGAATGTCATGCTACAGATTGCTATTGTAATTCAATTTCGAAATGTAATACATACACAACATCTCTTAAAATGTGTATACATTTTGGCATCCCCTGTATACACAGCAAGCATGCATGCATGCACACTTTCCTGACCTTTTAAAATCACCTTTTGTACTGTTGTGTTTTAGGAGAATAGACACATACTTGTATCAAGCCTGGAATTTAGCAGGTTTACATTCAGCAGTTCTGCCTATTTACTGAAAAAGGACGAAGCTGGAAATAAACACATAATCCTTACTTTGTCAATGAAGTACAATGCAACAGCCCTCTGCCGTACTTTCATCTCTTTGGACTTCCAGTCTTCTCGATATTGATTTCGAATCCTATCTACACATTTCTTCAATCTCCGAGCTGTCTCATATTTCTGCCAGTCCTTTTCACCCTACAGAGGTAAATGCAAGGAGAAATATGACAGCTTGCTTTGGAGTATGAAGGCTCTAGTTTGGAGATGGGCTACCATTTAGAGTTGTTTCTCAAGGTATGCTCCTTGCCACTGTAAAGATATTATTTGACTTTCAGTTGCAACTTCTTGCTTCAGAAATGCACTGACAATTGAACAATGGTGTTTTAAGATATTACCAAACTAGCAGGAGATTCACAAAAATAACAGAGTAATCTTTAGATCTTCTATTAGGCAATACATTCCTCCCTATAACACAGTGAGCATGACAGAGTAGCTTCTGTGGTTTCACACAAAAAATCACCTTGATTCTAGAGCTGGGATTCAACATGATGTATTTAATAGATCCTTGGATGTTTTCTGTCCATGACACCAACCAAGTCACTTTATTATCATGTCGGACTTCTTTCCATTTATGTCCAGGTGGAGGTGCTGGGATCTTGGAATCTCTGGTGTGAGGAAAAAGAACACAGAAAATGTTTCAAAATTTAAAAACTAAATTAAAAAAGAAACAGTAAAATACAAGCAAAACATAAATAATAAATCATATACAGGTAGTCCTTAGGTGACGAATGAGTTCTGTTACTGAGAAAAGGGGAATTCATCCTTAAGTCAGATCATGAACATTTGCTGGGGGGGGGGGTTAGAGGTACAGGACCCCTGTGAAAGTGGAAAAACTGTGAATATATTCCACTCCCTACTCACCAGTGCCTCCTCTTTGCAGCAAAGAAATGCCAGAGAGATTTCCCTCTCTGCATGGGCAGGGAAGAAGGACATGCTTTGGAGCTCTCCCTCTTATGGCAGTTCATAAGTATGAATTGTTTGTAACTTGGGTGTTCGCAACTTGGGGACCGCCTGTATTCACTCTTATTTGGGCTATGCAGGCCAGCACCATAAACCAAGGGCCTAAACAAAAAGTAACTAGCTTGAAATCTCTTTCTTGGTCCTAAGAGGTACCCCCTCTTAAGTGTAAAACACAGGCTTGCAAAAAACTTATGCTGGTAATTAAGCAGGGCTGGCTAAGCCATGGATCACTCCTCTATCACTCCTCTTACATACTGACAGCAGATGAAGTGAATCCCTATCCTGTGGTTAGCATGAAAGCCAAGCAGGCTGGAGGAGGCATGGAACAATCTGGCTAGGAAGGGGAAGGGGGCTTCATTTCCCCTCTGGTCAGCACAGAAGCTGAGTAAGCTGGTGAAGAAGGGAGGGAATCTGTCTACCCTCAGCATCTCTGCACAGGATAAGCAGGACACAAAGGCCCTTTCAATGTGTCCAGCAAAGAAAAAGGGTGAGCTGGTGCAAGAGCAATGCATCATCCCCTGCCTCTTCCACCAGGCACAGAAACTCTTCAGACCACTGCAGTCGGTGCACCATCCCTATTGTACCAACCTTTTTGGTGTCTGTACTGGTTACAAAGGAAAGTGACACACATTGTAAAGTTCAAGTTGATTTATTTGATTTGCACCTCATCTTTTTACCAAGGCAAATGCCAGTCAGGGCAGCTCTGTAGTATCAGAGCAGCTCTGTAATATCTATAGGTTAGGAAAATGGTCTGAAGTGGCCCAATATTTTCACTTTAGAGCAAAAAAAAAAAAAAAAAAACCTTTTCTAAATTTGGGGTTGGGGGTGGGGAGTGCTTTGAGCTGCTGAACAAGAAAGAGGGCATAAAATGTAACAACCTATTACTACTTACAGATTAAAAGCTAATCCCAGTTCTTTGTGTTTTGCTAGCTCACAGGATGTTTTTTTGAAAGTGACCAATTAATGTGACAGGGTTTTGTGAACTTCGGCACATATATTACTATGCACTGCTCTTCATGGTCCTACACAGCATTCACTAGCAGAGGCCCCAGATAGAAATGACTGTAACTAAGGTTACTTGACTGAGAGGTTACCTGAGGTAAACAGCTGGAATGCAAGTGCTGTGCATTGCATTCTCCTGTATGTGTGTGGGAAGTGTGGAAAGGAGGGTGGAGGGGAAGAAAATAATTCCATGCTCACTTGCTACAATTGATGATGATGTCTTCTGGCATTATCCGTCTCTTCAGCATGCCCATTTTTGGATGGTTGCCACGCCCTCGGAAGAGGCCTGGAGGCTCAATCTTAAAGTTGGCAATTCTTTCCTTGTGGTTATCCATGATGCAAAAGCCATATTCTTTTAGCAACTGCTCATTCTCCTCTTTTATTTTCTAGGACGCACACATACAAAGGAAAAATGTGTCCAAAGTGACTATATACATTATTTGGAGTCAAAATTACAACCAATTATTTAGCCCCATTGAAGCTGTGCTTGAAAACCTCAGCAACAAGAGGTTTACAAATACTACAAACGGATTGCAAGAATGCAGTTGCAATTCAAAGATTCTTAGGCCTGGTCTAAACACTGGCCTTGACTTACCCTCAACGTGATTATTTGTGCCCTGTGATGCCAAAACACCTACATCCGCACTTGAAGGCTAACTATGCAATCCTATATACTTACATATTCCTTCATCCCAACGATTCCAAAAATACTTAATAATGAAGCACGCTTTCCCCAAAACAGTATTTCAGTTATTCCACTCAGTAACGATAAACATTATTGTATGATCCAGTGGACTGAGAATACTTAATACAAAGAACATTCCAATCATAACCATGGGTTTCATCTTGAAAGCCTTTTAAAAACAAATCCTAAATCAAGATACCTGTTTCTCCTCCTTGGTCATTTGTTTTCTCGCTTCTGACTGAGCTTTGAAATACTGACTCATATGGCTGAAGTCACATTTGCTGAGGCTGGTGATAGTACTCTTTTCTTCTGGGGTCATTTCCTATAAGAAGAAAATGAGAACCTTGTAGCAATCTTAATTAGAAGGGGCAATAACATTTCACCCTTTATATTTCATTGCATAATGCTGCGAGATGAAACTGCAGCTATATTCCACACCATGAACAGTTACAAAGTCAGAGTTCAGCATATCAAAATATTCTAAGTTGCTTTGCAACCCTGAATGTGGGCTCCCTTCTTAAAAGAAATGAAGTGGTAGAAGAATGGAAGGAGGCTTTAGAAGAGGCGGGGTTTGAAAGAACAAAGCCAGACTACTGATAAAAAGTCACATGCCTAAGGGTACAAGACAATGATGCCCACTATCACCTCTGTTGTTTATACTGATTTTAGAAGTGTTGAATAGAAATATCAGGGATGATGCGGACGTTAAAGGTACCAGAATTAGAGATGAAAGTTACAAATTGCAAGCATTTGCAGATGACCTGGTTTTCATAATGGAGGAACCCTTTGCAACAATGCCTAAACTCCTACAAAGTCAGGAGTGAAGAATATGGCGAGGTTACGGGGATGAAAATAAATAGAGAAAAGACGAAAATGTTAGTTAAAAATTTTACACAAGACCAGAGAAAAACCTTGCAAGAACAAGTAGATTTGCAGATTGTCAAAAAGGTTAAGTATCTGGGAATTTATCTTACAGCTAAGTGTACTACTCTGAAAGAAGACAATTATGATAAACTATTGAAGGATATTAAGAGTGACCTGGAAAAATCGGCTAATTTGCAACTATCTTTGATGGGAAGAATAGCACTTGTTAAAATGAATACATTACCAAATGATTCCCATAAAAATTGATAGAAAAATTTTTGATTTAAATTTTCAAATTTCAAGATTTATATGGAGAAAGAAGAAACCAAGGATTAAATTAAAAATACTTCAGGAAGCTAAAGAGAATGGGGGTTTTGGTCTCCCTGACTGGATGTTGTATTATCAAGCTTCTGTTTTAACGTGGCTAAAAGAATGGATAACTTTAAGAAATAAGAGAATTTTGTATCTTGAAGGGCATGATTTGCAAATGAGTTGGCATGCTTATATGTGGTATGAGAAGGCTAAGTCACATGCTTCTTTTTTAAGTCACTATATTAGAAAATCATTAATGGTGGTATGGGAAAAGTTAAAGATAAAACTGTATAATATATTACCAAGATGGCTTTCACCCATGGAAGCTTTTGTGTATCCAAATGCATTGAATTTTGAAGGGATTATAAGATATGATGATATTTTGGATAAGGATGGAGGCCTGAAATTGAATCAAGAAACACAAGAACAGGGATCTAATATATCTTGGTGGCATAAGGTGCAGATACAATCGAGATATGCTAAAGATTGTAAAGCATGGGGTTTTTATAAGGACTTAACAGCATTTGATCAAGTGATGCTTAAATCAGATGAGAAAATGATTAAAAGATTGTATGACTTTTGATAGGAAAATGGAAGATGAACAGGTTAAGGAAACTATGATAATGTGGGCACAAAATTTTGGATATAATATTGAATTAGAAAAGTGACAAAAGCTGTGGGAGAGACATATTAAGGTAACATTAGCAACTTCGTATAAAGAAAACTTGTATAAAATGTTTTATAGATGGTATCTGTCACCAAAAAGATTAGCTGTTTCCAAATATGTCAAACAGATGTTGGAAATGTAAACATAAATTGGGTACTTTTTATCATATGTGGTGGACTTGCGAAAATGTGAAAAAGTATTGTATTAAAATACATAAATGGCTTGAGGAAATGTTACAAAAATCCTTAGCTTTTAAACCTGAAGTTTTTTATTAGGCATTATACCGGAGGACATTAGTAAACAAGAAATGTATTTGATTTTACATGTAATCGCTGCGGCGAGGATTCCATTCGCTCAACACTGGAAAAGTGAGGAACTACCTACCGATGAACATCCTGGACTGTGCAGAAATGGATAGATTGACTTTCTCATTGAAGGAAAAAGAAGATACTGACTTCTATCAAACTTGGGACCCTTTTTACTATTGGCTAGAGAAACGGGACTTGGCATAGATTTAAATATGCTTTTAAGTTATCATAAATGGAAAAGGAAGGGTGTGGGGGCTGACCCAGCGGGCTTGATGTTTTTGATGATGGATGTTGTTTGTAGTTTTCTTTTTGTTTTTTAGGATTATAATTTCAAATAAAACTTATTTTTTTAAAAAAGTCACATGCCTAGACTCTGGAAGATCTTCATACCTTTCCACTAATCATTAAGCTTTTCACCAAAAATTAGATGCACTTGAGGAGTATTATTCACTGTATATTGATGTGTAATGAAAAATTTTCACCTTTCAAGACGATCCCCCTCCCCAATTTTTGCCTCACTTTTTGCAGTTTCAAGGATCATTTTATACACTAGTATATATGGTATTTATTTAAAAGCTTAGGTTCTTACACTCATTCTTGCAACAGTATAATGACTATGCATGTTATTGTATTTATATCCCATCTCCTCCAAATCCACAGCCTTCTCATTTTAGCCTAACAAAACTGTCAGTTAGGTCAGACAGGGTGGGGCAGATGGTTTGCCGTTCAACTCACAGAATCCTCTTTCAGCAAGTCCAATGCTCTAGAACAACCTTCTCCAGCCTTGTGCCTTTCAGACACGTTTGGACTGTAACACCCAGAATTCCCAGTAAGAGGGTGGCCCTGCTTGGGGAAGGTTGGGGAAGGCTGTTCTAGAATACAGGGAGCTGAAGACTAAAACATGTAGACATCTACTTTCTGCCCATCCCTATGTTAGGCTGAGCTATTATTTCCCAAAGAAGCTCAGGGCTACTCTTTACAAATAACCAGAAAGAGCTCATGACTAGTCCGTCTATACATTGGCCATTAATCACCATTCTGATTATACTTTTCCACATTTCTCAAACAGAATAAGGTGCACAACTAGCCTGCCAATCCTTGGTTATCTATGCCAGCTAGGCCAATGCACTTTGTCACTCCACATGCTGAGATCAGTCATGGTAATTTATAAGAGGTTCCAGGTCAATAGAATGTGCGTATAGGGTGCCTCTGACAGAGACAGCTTTGACAATGAGCCATTACTCCAGGAAAACACTTCAAAGACAGGCACTGCAACCAAGTTAGGAGTGAAAGTGGTAAATCATTTTGTCTCAACCAAGCATGAGGCAGCACTGAGAGCACTCATTTGGAAAAAAAAGCAGACTCACCTTAATGAGGCCAGCAGCACTTGTCATACCTCCTAACTTTGGGATATGAAGAACAACAATGGGTGCCAGACAAGGTGTCTCCAACACACTCTTAAAAGCTCTAGTAGCTTAGATACTGGCAACTATGAGTGTATGTAAGCATAATTATTAGCCCTTCAGCTTAAGCACCGCAAAAGGATTATCATAAAATGGAAAAGAGGGCAACCTAACTCCCCAGCAAATCATAGCTTTTACCTCTCTTGTCAAGATTCCCTCCTTCCTCATTTCTTGTACCCCAACAGCATGAGATTTCTGTCTATGTGCTTCTAGCTCCACAACTTCTCCTCTCTTCTCCATTGTGGAGATTTTTTTCTACTTCAGCCAAACTGGCTGTAGAATTTTATTTTATACTCCCCACACTGCTCGTTCTTCAACTTTACTCATTCAAGCTTGCACATGGTGCAAGAATGGCAAAGTTATTTAGCAAAGTGGTGGGGGGACACACAGAATGGACCAAATGGGATTGGCTGAGAGGCAATCAGAAGGAAACCCTTGCTCTGGTATGTGTAGATTCCTTTCACAAGCAGAATTCTTAGTGCTCAAGCATTCAATAAGGAAGGAAACAAAGAATGAGTCATCTGTTAATGCTCCAGAAGCATCTGTTAGATAGGAGACAAGGCAAGCAGCAAATTGGGATGCCTGCTTGAATTCTCTGAAGGAACCAAGTGCCCAACCCTTCCATGATGCTATCCATACTTTTCTCCAGTCTTTGAAGAAGTTTTTCCTGAAGATATCCTTAGTAGTGTATTCATGATCAAGCATTTTTGCAAAAAATGTAGCAACTTCTTCAGCTTTGGGACTCAGCTTCATGACTTTACCTGCAAGAGAGAAAGCAATCTATGAGGAAAAAGAAAATAAGGTAGCATACAATAGATGTTCAAACTTTCAAACAGTTTACTCATCTGAAATTGAGTTAAGTTTAATCATCTTAACTCAGAAAGATAGAATCCAGGAGCATTCCTACGGAGCACTGGTGCTCTGTGGATATACAATGCACAGCCAGAATAATGATCCTACAAATAGGTTATTGCACAGCCTTGCATTTCAGGGTGAGCTAGGGCCTCAAGGAGTTCCTTAATAAAAGTTTTTAGTTCCAAGTTCTGATATAGACAAAGTAATGTAGCTTTAAATTGCCTGATCTAATGTAAAATCTGTCATTAAAAGTAACAAAATAGGCAGCATAAAATTGCATTGCATCTGCTCAAAACATTTTTGGGTATTCCAATTTTGGGATTTTGCTTTGAAAGCAGAAAACAGAAGTTTACTCCATTAGGGAGAGAAACAGACTCTGGGTATGCACAAATTTCATCTCCAGGACCTGTATATGTGTCAGAATGAAAATGGATCTCCAGTTTATGGGTTCCCTCTGTTTACTACACAGTAAGCATTGTTTGGGGAGGGAAGGGCAGCTTAGGGAGATTACTGATGAAACAGACCTGCATAATATTCATGACAAAAGATCAGAAGTTCATTATGGCTTCCAGAATCTGACCATTAATTTTTCAATGTTATAGGGGAACGTTTTTATTTTAACTACTATTTGACCTATGGGAGAAAGATCATTTTAAAAAAAGAGCAACACCCCTTAAGGAAAAGTCCTTTGCCACTCCACAGCATGCCAATTATTTAATGGGCAAGAACAATTGGTAGTTTACTATGGAAAAGTTTAATCCATATATCCCAAATAATATTACTAAGCAGGGCACTACATGCACCTTTTTATTCTTTCTTCATGTATATTTTACACCTCTTTACTTCTCTTCTACAGATATATGGTAAAGCCCTTCTAAGGCAACACCTCACAAAGTCACACATCCTATAAACAATTTCAGCCAACTCTTTTCTCTGTTCCTGAAGAGTGCCAATAAAAGAACAGGGTTGAAGGACATCCGGATAGTTCAGACGTATACCCACACATCCCCAGGCAGGCATAAGGCCTTGTGGCGCCAACCCCAAAGGCAGTAAGTACTGATTAGGTAGTGGGTGAACAGTTGCCCTCATTCCACAAATGGTAGTAGTGACCATTCCCATTTCTTCCACTGTGCCATTCTTGACCATCATACAATTGGCAAAGAGCCCTTTGTGTTGGTTTGGTTTTGCGCCATTTGAACATACAGTGGCAATTCTAACTCCACTGACTCAAAGAGTTCTTAAAAGGCTGCCTGCTTTCAATTATTCATTTCAATGATTTGTGAAGGTCCTGTTTGCCCTTGATTGAAGAATTGTTATAGCAGGCTCTGTATGAAATAACTAGGTGTGTAGAAAGGGAGCACTTCCCACAGCTCAAGGAAGGAAGCAATTGATGCCTTAATGCACTGCAGACACAACACCTCCCTTGCCTACCCAATATACCTGATGCAAGCCCAACTTGTGCTAAAAACACACTAGTCAAGTGGGATTTGCCAGAGTTTAACAACAACAGAAAACAGGAGAAATCTTTTATTTGACAACAGTCTAAAGAGCTGCCATTCTAGAAGAACAGATTTTTGTGAAATCCAATACAGCCACTACACAGTACAGTTAAGGTAGGCCAAGAAAGCAAAATAGTGTGTCCTCTTGATGAATTGGATGTGTGGGAGGGATTTCTATATCTAGCTCTAAGAAAATTAGTCACACTGTAGAATACAGTTGAAAAGAGTTCTTTTGTATGTTAGACCAGAGGATCTTATGCTTTATATTTTGGTGATGCACCAAAAGTATCTTTCAAATCAATTTTAAAAGATGAGCAATATGGGATGTTTAATGTACTCTGATGCCAATGCCAAATTCATGCGCTCATGGGTAAAACTAGTGCTCATGGGTAAAACTAGGAGTAAGGTTAGATGTAGCCTTCAAAAGATTCAAAGCACAACCAGTGAAGGTCTGAAACCCTCTTCCAAATATTCTAAAGAAACAAGTTCTGATTTTTGAAACTTTTGTATGCCTTTCAGATTTGAGTACATGTATTTTACAGTTGAGTATCCACTGCTTCTCCCATGAGATGCATAAGTGAGTGAACTAGTGGAGCAAAATGATTAAGACAAATATTATCCACTGCAAATAAACATGCACAGAAGGTCACGAAAACATGGTACAAACAGTAAGATTTTGGCTCCATTAGCTAAAATATTAATGTGGCCACTTTGCTTCTCCCTTCAAACAAGCAAACAAACCAGGATTCAGACTTACCACAATTGGTTCAGGAACTATACTTAATGATTTCCAAACAAGTCAGGATACCAAAGACAGTCTTACACCATGGCTACTTATTCTTGCATGGCTGGAAACTATTAACCAATTTTCTAGTGCAGATGGAGCAAGGTATGATTAATTAAGGTTTCTGGTTTGCTTTGCTACTCATGCAAAGAAATGAACAATGTGGCCAAGTGGAAGTGTCTGAAGTTCATGCATATTTCAGGTTATGAAGCATAGATCTTGATAATCTAAATATAGCCAATAGTCAACAAGTCTGTATTGCTATATGAATATGCAAAATCTATCCAGCAGTGACACATTAAGGAAGCAGCTCTCATAAGCTCCTGCTCTCATTTTTTTTAAGGAGGGCTGCTCACCTGTCTTGGCAATGTTTGATTGACCAACTGAGTCACACCTTTTAAACCATGTACAACACACCTCAGGAATAAACCTACAGCACTCACATTCAGACATTATGTTAAACTATAATGTTTCAACTGTGAGCCATGGTAAACCTCAGACTAATGCTCTCTTGACTCTATCCTACATATATAAGGGGAAGAATAATAAAGCCGCCAGTTAAGATCTGTAACCAAAATGGTTTTCCATTTTATCCAAATATGGGAGAAGTTCAGTTAATGAATCAAGATAACAAACCAAGATCAGATCCTGGTTTCTTAACAAATGATGGTTTGCAAAACACAATTTCCCACATTCAGACAAACTGTATTCCACAGCAGGATTTGTTTGTTACAAATCACAGCAAGAAACTGTAGATTCTTTCCCCATGAATGTAAAGGGGATAAGTTGGAGAAAGCACGATCCTAGTTCTTGCCATAACACTAATAAAGCTGAACCAGAGGTGTAGCACTTTATCTGAATGAAGTCAGTAAATATACAAATTATAGAAGTTCAAAGGTGGATTCTAGGATATTTTGAGTAAGTAGGATTAATGTAAAACATATAGGCATATGAAGATTTCATGCTCAAGGTAGCTTAGTCATGTTGTATTGAATACTAAAGTAGTTGCACTCTACTGATACCATGCATTCAAGGACAGATGTAATTTAAGACTGCCCTGTCCACTCTTGTATAGAGATTACTCGGGCTTATCTACCATTAGTTTAAAAACAATAGGGTTAACATATTCTCATATATTCTCTCATATTCCCTAACTGAAGAAACTCAAAAGATGGCTTCTAGTGACTGAATTGCTGCAATAAGGCTATCACTCTTCTAAACTAGTGTAAACAGTCTTTTCAATAAGTCTGTGTCACTGGGTCCAGTTTAAGAGGAACATCAAACCATCCCTGTTCCAGTGTTTCCATCAGTGGGGTCATGCATAAAAGGTGTTTAAAAGACTTTTATTGAATGCTTCTTGGTTACCCGCACCCAAAATCCAGTTAAACTGCAACAAGAGGGGGAGTCACCACTCTAGAACAAAAATGCAACCAACTGTATACATCATGGCAGGGACCCCCCCCCCCCCCCCCCATGCAATAACTACTGTCTCTAGTTGTTCCTGGGGAAATAGCTGGTAGAACACCAAGGGTTGCTGCTGCTTTTCCAGCAGCCCCTCTTGGCAGCTTGTAGCCAATACATAACTGGAGTAAAACCTCACATCCCCCTGACTCTCTGAAATGATGTTAGCAAGTGGGCTCTTGAATTCTACCTAGAGTCTGTCAACAAAAGAAGCTAGGCATAGGCTCTCCTCCTCTCAGGGAGTCCAACTTATTTATTATTTATTAAAAGCTTTTCTAACCCATCCACTACAAATGTCTTGGGATGGTGTACAAAAAATGAGTAGAATAAAAGCCACTGTTAACTTGACTCCACACCCCAGCTGCGAGCAGCGCATGTACCTGTGCTCCATCTTTCCCACATCTCCTCCACTCTCACTCTCCCTCCTCTGTGGCTCCCTTCCATGTCCCGGGTTCCGCCCATTGTTGTAGCCTCAAGCCCGTGTTCTTCCCCTGCCCTCTCTTCTCGTCTCCTTTTAGCCAAATTCCCTTTTCTTTTCTTCCTTGCTCTCTTGGCCACTTCAGGTGTTGCTCATTTTGACTGGGACAGAAAGCTGCAATTGAGTCAGAGAATGTGATGTCACTTACCTGAGGTGTCTCCTTTGCCTGATGTATTTGCCCTGTCAATTGGGCTGGGTTGAGAGCATGCCAGATGGTCCTGGCCAGGAAACTAAATTTAACCCTTTGTGAGGCTGGTGGGAGGCAGTGAGTCCCACTGACTCTTCACAGTGTAGCATCAGGAACACTGAGATATCCTACACTAGCTCAGGCAGTGACTATGGTAAATCCAGGATTTGGGGGGGGGGGATGCAGATAATCTCTGAATTGACCTTTAGTTAATTAGGCAGGGACAATAGACTATCAACTAGTAATGCACGAACTTCAGTGAAGAGTCCTTATCCAATTCTAGTCATGCATAAGTGTCCCCACCTCCCATGAAACCACACAAATTAGAAGATGCCTACTTTCAGTTGAATGGGCTCTGCATGCAAAAGCCTGATCCTTTTCTGGACTGACAAAGGTGTTTAGTCAAGCATGAAAACATTTTTTTTCTTTTCAGTACAACATCCCTGATAGCCAGGCCAAAGCATCTCTCTCTCGCTCACTCTCTTTCTCTTTCCCCTATCTATAGCTACATATTCTTCTAGGGTTAAAAACCAAAGGAATAAAAGCATCATGTCTGAATTAGTTCCACTGATGGAGTATGTTTAGAATTACAAATGAAACAGATTTTCAGTCACAGAAATACCTTTCACGTTTTAAAAGCCCAACTTGATTCTACATTTAAAAAATGACAGGTATTTCAGAGTGATTTCCTGTAAGTTTCTGCACATTTCAGTCCTGATGCATCTATTTAAAAAATTCTCAAGAGGTTTGGACAAGATCTGTTCCTCCTACACAAGCTTCAGAGACCACAGCTGGACATGCTACTACAAGTACTTTCCCTGTTTCTTATCATAAAGACACACAGACTGGGTTTGCATTATTGGCAGGCAGTTAACAAGTCACAGTACCTTACCTTGTTAACAATGCTGCATGTGCCTGGGGGACATGCATAATTATGCTTGACAGGGCAGCTTGTCAAAGGAACTTGATCCACTTATTACTGTGGGTAACTTGCTGCCTGTCACACACAGTATGTTATCAAGAAACCATGGTTTGTCTGTCAGTCAAACCAGGCCATCCTCTTCCACCAACCATCCATTTTACACAACTTACCATCATAGTAGAATTTGACATTTTCAGGCAAAGGTTCATATGGTGGTGCAAAAACAGGACCTTTGTGTTCCAAGAACTTCCATTTAATACCTTCAGGAAGGCGTTCTTCTTCCCACCTAGAGGGAGACACACACACACACAGAGAATGAAGTTCCCTTTCAGACATTGTCACATGACTCTAAGACCTACAAAGGAACATTACATTACTATCTTTTGAATGTCAAAGTTAGTTAGCATTCCAAAACACACAAAAAATGAAAGAACTAAGGTTATGCCTGTATGTGGAGAGTGTGTACATGTGCACGGGTGTGTGAGATAAACACCAATTCAACAGTTAATATGAAACATCCATTCCTGCAATATTTAAATCTAGACTGCCAGTTTGTTGCATTCATTTTTATATTTATTTGATTTATTTAGAAAATTTCTATACCACCCCATTTGCCGAAGCCTCGGGGCGGCTCACAAATAAATCAATTAAAATACTATACATTAAAATACTAATTAAAATACTATATGCACATAACAGTACTTTTGATAGACGTTTTACTGTTTTACGTTTTACTGTTTCACAACAACTTTGACATAAACGTTTCTTTTTTATGTCAATATTGTTATTTTTATTTATATATACCCACTTGAAACATTATTTACTGCAGTTAGCATATTTTATAAAATAAATCCTAAAAGTAATCTGCAGTAAGTCAATTAGTGCTCCTAGAAGATGACAGATAACAAGGAGAAGACAGAACTGCTTGACTTATAGAAATGACAGAGCCAAACCTATCCTCACTTAAAACTGATAAGCCAAATTGAGAAAAGGCATGTTAGTATCACAGAATGGTCTATTTCTGTCATAATTGCTCAAATTCAAAGGTATTTATAATTAATAAAACCTTTACAATCTTGGTACAGGTATTCCCAGCACAAAACTAAGCCATGTCTCATCTAATAAGTAACTTGCATGTTTTCCCGAGTCTATTTCTGAGAACACAGGACACGTTCAAGTCGTCAGGGCTAACATGCCATCTGAATGCCCCTGCTTCCCAAAGAGGTGGTTTATAAGCCACCCTAGGTCCACTTACAAACCAGCCGAATTAGCCAGGGTTTGTAGGTTTAGTAGGCACCCTGTGCCTACTATTGACAGGTTAGGCCATGGTCAACTCAAAAGGCTTAGAGAGCTATTTAGTGATTGTGGAACAAAAGGCTGGCCGCTCTGGCCAAGGGACTCTAGCTGACAACTGCTGGCAGGCTGCCCAAACAGCAAGTCACGTGGCTGCCACTGGCTTCCCCCACATTCCTGCCAACGCTGGGAGGGCAGAACTGCTTCCGAGGCTCCACTATGTGCCACTTGCTCAACCCCTTTACCAGTGTCTGGAAGACAGTGCACAGAGGAGAAGGGGTCTCCATTTGATCCCAGCTCCCTGGCATATGTACATGTGAGGTACAACTGTTGCATGCACACATAGGACGTACTCTAGTGTATGTCCCCCACTGGTTTCAACATAGACGTGCTTAACAGGGCTAATCATTTCCACAATGTTTTTGCATGTAAATAAACAACATGTGAAGCAGCCTGAACAAAGATGTTAGCATTCAGTGGAGTTCAGCCTTGTAAGGTAAGCCAGGAGGAAGCATTGCATCTGGCACAGCTAACTGGAGCTTCACTGCCAAACCCAGGAAAAAGAAGAGATACTGCTGCAGCTTTCTAGTAAAGGTTGGCTAATGGAGAACAATGGTAATGACAAAGCTATTATGATAGTGGAATTCTAGAAAATGACACAGATACAGGAAAGGAGGTCAAAGAAACATAAGGTTCGAATGTCTTACACTCTACTAACTCTCTACATCCCAAAGATCAATTAGCACATATACATCCATTTAAAGCAACACTGACAATCCCATTGGCTTTGATTCAGAGAAGTACAGAGGGATGCACTGTGCAAGAATCGTATCCTGTAGTAGTCCGACAGAGCAACCATTTCATCACAAACTTGCTATTCCATCACAACACAGAATGTGGCATGGATTGAATTAATGGCACAGAAGTGGTTAAGTGAAAAGACTAGCTTCACTTGTCTGCATGTGCCTGACAGGGCTGCCTTCACTGTTAGATACAGCTGCCTTTCTGCACAAGGACTAAGTGACATACTTATAATGTAAAATCATGAGTTGCTATCAAATGTGACTGTTGATATTCTTCCAAGAGGCATCCTTAGAATAAGGATGGACACAAGAGAGAATGAAGATATCAAAGACTACACCTATGGACATAGTTAAGTTTTCAGTTGTTTTATCAAAGAAAGCTTTAGTCGTTTAACAAGTCCAAGTTTAAATAACTGCTGATCAGAAATATAAAAGTGGGGGCACCAGAGTGACAGCAATGGAAGTTTAAACAACAACAACAACAACAAGAGGGAGGACAATTCCTCCTGGATGCATATCTTAATGTGGAGAAGCATTGGTCTAGCAGCTCAGAAACATGGAACAGTTCCTTCTTCCTTCCTAAACAGCACTTATCTGGAAGAACAGTAATAGCAAAATTCAGCATCAAACCTCATAAATTCAGCACAATGAGGATGCATGTTAAAGGCACATTCATTTTGTAAGGCAGTTTTGTTTTACTGTGTTGTTGCAATGCACAATAAACAAAAGGGACTTATCTGTTTAGTCTGAAAACCATAAAATCCAGACACCTGAGACTTGGCATGCTTTCTCAAGAGTCTATAATGGTGTGTACCACAAAGTTCTTTGATTTTTAAAATGCATTAATTCAAATTAATCATGTCTGTGTTTGCAGCCTGCAGTACCATCCTCATTCTCCTGGTGGGTAACTTCTAGTCTATGCCTTTGTAACTAAGACAGTGAAGTCAGGGAGAGTAACCTGAGGATTATATGGCTGCCCTGGCCCACTGGTATGAGGCACTCTGTGCTTCAGGGGAATAGAGTGAACAGACACTTCCTTCAGTGGTATACCATGGCAGGGGCTATAGCTGGGTGTCAGTAGCTGGGATTTCACTCAAATGGGGTGAGCACAATATGTTCACTCTGACAGCTGTGTAACTTTGCTTGAAAGCTTTACTCAAGCTAAAGGCCATTGTAATGCTTAGTTTTAAAAAGACGAGAACTCTATTTGTAGTCTGAAAGAACAAATCAAGAAAATTGTATGTGTTGTATTCCTATAAGAACTCTGCTTGTGGGGTGTGCTCTCTCTCTCTCTCTCTCTCTCTCTCTCTCTCTCTCTCT
>NW_025335889.1:5652075-5711155 GCF_004798865.1 Varanus komodoensis
GAGGGAGGGAGGGAGGGAGGGAGGGAGGGAGCGCGCGTGAGCAAGCATGCTCACATGGAAAAGCATGCTCACATAGAAAATGGGGAAACAATTTTCACTGATTCCTCCTTTCCTCTGGCAACCTCCTGGAAAGCTGCTTTAGGGGTTAACAGATCCCTCATAACAGTACAAAAAGGTAACACCGAGGGGGGGGGTCAGTGTTACAGGGGGAAACTGGTAAAATCCACTCCCTGCTTACTTGCACCAATTTGTGCCTACATTGAATCATGGTGCCTTCAATAAATGGCAAGAGTCCTTCTGTTTAAGGAAGGGTCACTGGTTCTACTCCTACATCATCAGTTTTTCCAGATGTAGGCAGAAATAGCAAGCTGCTTGTTGGGATATCAGAAGTGCGGATGTTACCATTTCCATTTCTGCTCCTCTTCTTTTTTTGTTTTCTTCTTCTTCATATCCCCGTCAGGTTTCTTATCTTTGCTCTTAATTTTTTTGGGTTTGCTGTCCTGTAAAGGGATAAGAGGGAGATAAGATGTGTTATACAAGTTACTCCTCCATTTAAAATGAATAAATCATGGGAGAGCCATTTTAAATGTGATTCACACAGAAAAGGTACTCAGTTTGAATCAAAGTACTTCATCAATTATCTATCTGTAGGGATTAGTTCAGGTCTACTCATAATCAATTAGCATGTAGAGTCTATCTCTATAGTAGAGCCTATTTTATATAAGACAAAATAGATCTGCATATATTCATACACTGAATGACAGTGGTATCCCAATATTTTCATTTATTTCTTAATACACTGATTATGTGGCATCAGGCAAATGTCTTTTGGAAAGGCACATCATAAACACGGCATCACAACTCAGAAGGCCTTCTCTCTTACAGCTAGCTGGTGGGAGGAACTGGAAAAGAACCACTGAGGGTGACCTAAAGGTCTAAACTGGTTCAGACACTGTTAAGCTATTCTTTTGGACACTCTAGTTCTAAACTGAATAAGGATTTACAGTCTGACACAAACATTTTAAATTAGGGTTGGAAACAAACTGTAAGCCATCATGGATTCTTTTCAAAGAACACTCTCTCCCTTATTTTTTCTGATCATGAAGGTTATCAGATGGGATCCTCCTGTTGATTTTGTATGGAACTATTGACTAATTGTCCACCCAGAGTACAGCCTTCAGTGTGACAGATTCCTTTCTGTGGAAACCCCTGCCCCTGGAAAGCAGGCAGGCACCCATGTACTGTTTTTAGCGCCTGCTGAAGACATCTTTATTTCAAGAAGCCTTTCTTGATTGATCAGACAGTTGTATAGCTCTTGTGTTTTTTAAAAACTGTTAATAAGTGTGTTTTATTCTTGTTACCTTTTATTATTCATTACTCTGTTTAGATGTGGAATACTATATCAAAGTTGCAAACAAACTCCTCTAAAATGCAACATGTCCAGAAGCTGATCTTGACATACTTTTATCCATTCAGCAGGGCAACAGAAAGGAATTTGGCACACATAAATAAAATTCAAAGAGGCTGTCTCAAATAAACGTATAAAGGCCTGAATGGTATAGTGATTAGAGTGCTGGATTTGGGAGTTGAGGGTTCTAGTCCCTACTCAGGCATGGGCACTATTCTAGACTAGGACCATTCTCTGATTGTTATGTTTATGTTTTTAGCTAATCGTCAAATTGGATTCCCTAAGCAAAGTAAAGGATTCCTTGGCTGTATCTGCTGTCCTAATTCCACTATGACCCCACAGCTCCATAAAATATAAATTCAACGACACCTCTTCCTCTTCCTGTTTCCGCTTCTTTGACTTCTTGATATCTTCAGTTTTGATCTTCTTAGGTTTGTAGTCAACACTGAAATAGATAAAACAAGTGCAAATAATCTCTTTCCATTTCTTTGCAAAATATTTTAACTATATTTCTACATGTATAGTATCAATTTATCTCCTTGAAAAATGTTAGGATGTGTCCATTCTAAAATGACCATGCTGCAGCCTGGTTCTCATGTAACAATAACCCAAGGGTTATGTAAACCACAAATTATCAGGGCTCCTGCATACTGATTGCTTCTGTTGTCAATCAACAACATAGTAATGTCCAATTCCTGCGTTATGGTGAACTCCAAATCCAGAACTCTCTGTTGCTTAGCATTTAAACTATCAGAGTTAACCCAACAACAGACCATGGGTGATAAACTTTTACCCTTAAACAAATTCCAGATTCAAATGAAACAACTATCCAGGAATGGAGGGCTCCTGGGTTAACTAAAAGAAAGCAGAAGAAAAGAGCACATATAGGGCAAAGTGCTTGCTTACCATAGCTTAGCACCAATAATTCTGCAGTTAAAACAGCCAAGAATTGTTGTAACATACATATCAGAGAGTCCTATGGACAATGAGGAGTTATACAAATGTAACACACACACACACATTAGGTCTGAATAAAGTTTGTATACTGAACAAAGCATAGGATTGTCACTTCTTTATACCATTGCTTTCTAAAAACAGTCAAGTACCAAATTACTGCCATTTTTCACTGCGGGTAAACTATACAAACTACTCACTCGTCATCTTCTCGGGGTCTCTTTAAGGGCTTGTAGTCTTCTTTGTAGTAGCCATCATCATCCATTTCTTCTTTAATGCGTGGTGGACTAATTGAGGAAGAATATGACACTTATTTAAAAATATTATTTGTTTCAGTCTGAAGCTTGCAACATATCTATATTGCAACATTTAGGTAGGTTCACCTAAGCTTGAAAGGTTGTATACAGAAGTCTTTCTGTAGCATTTTTCTTCTAGCTCTCTGCTGTGGATACTCTTTACTATACTAGACTTTCATATCTCCTCAGCTGTTTCACATTGATAAGCTCTAATTTAAATGAATGCTAGATACCTGAAATGGAGAATGAAATCGGACAACAATGGTATAGTGGACTACCTTTTATTAACATAAGCTGAAAGATGTTTGTAAGCAATAGATATTGACAATATATCTGCTACAAAATCCTTGATCACTTCCATTTGCAATAGCAGTTCAAATATACTGTTCTACTAAATTCACTTTCTGTCATATATTTCATACACTGGGTCTTAGAACAACACTCTTTTTAACATAAAGACATGTTGCATGGGCTAACTCGGATAGTGCGTAGTAGTGAACATTACTATTTAAGATTTACTGCTTTGTTGTAGCAAAAGCTACTGTGGACTAGGGTCTACTTCACCTGACGTCTGCAGCTTAAAAAAGTTTTGGATGAAATCTTGGGCTTTCATATGTAATCTATTTCAGGACTGTCAGTTACAAATAAGCTCAGGCTCCTTTTTAACTGACTAATTTTATAACTGGAAGGAAAAAGAACAGAAGTTTTGCTGTGTACATCAGACCTAGCAAGAGTTCTAGAATCTAGAATTGAGCAGCAACTGTGCTGATGAAGCAGGGCAGGATGTAGTTAGCTTCCTGGCAGCAGGAATGCCTTAGCAGCAACAGCAAGTATGTTTTGAAGGTTACTGAGAATAAATAGATGCTGCTACAAGGAGTCATTTTGATGGATACTGCTTTATAAAGCTACTCACAAGACTATTTTTCAGCCAATAAAGTTAATTTCTGAAGTTTATCTGCAACAAATACATTCAGTCCAAAGGCTAAAATTCTGCAATAACTTTGTCCTTGATTGCATTCTACAGAATACACAACATCTTAGATCTGCTGCGTGCTTTGATGTTTCAGTGACATTCAAAATTCCATGAAAGCCAAAACACAGAAAGTGCTCCAGTCACCTGCTTCTACAATAACATCTCTTTGAAAAGATGTAGCCTGCTCTGCTTTCTGTTCCAAACATCTAATAAGTGCTTATTCCTCTTTACCTCTCATCCTGTTATCCAAAATTTTAAAAATTCCAGTGCAAGAATGCACTGAAGGATGCTGGTATTTAAAAGCACTATGCATGACAATTCTCTGTTAAACAGTTTGAGTCATGCTCTTTTAAAGAAGGCTGTGCTCTACATCTATCTAGGATCATGCCATGAAAACACTGGCGACAGGGTCAACATACAGAGTCACAAGAGTAGACTTCCAGTTATGCAGTGGGGCTTCCGATTCTAATCTTCCCCTGCATTCCTCCCCTCCTCCATCCAACTATTTTGCAAATTCTCCAGATCCTCTCACGAGAGTCTGAGGACAGTAAGAGCTCTTAGCAATGAGAAGGGGGATCTGTTCCATTAGCAGATGGATGCCA
The DNA here is from genome assembly GCF_004798865.1 of Varanus komodoensis. NCBI lineage: Eukaryota > Metazoa > Chordata > Lepidosauria > Squamata > Varanidae > Varanus > Varanus komodoensis. The sequence continues at coordinate 5,656,309 of NW_025335889.1, forward strand.
TTAGATACAAACTAGGCTAAACTAAGAAAGATAATGGCTAGTGCTAGTTTTACCAGCTATTTCTGATCAGTGTCACAGCTACTGGTCTTTTTCATAGGAAATGTTAAGACCCTTTGATTCAATATTTCTGCATCCAAACATGGATGCCAGCCGACTTATGATAGGGAAGAAGGCCCTAAGACCCTTGCATCTCCTACTGAGGCAAGATTTTATTCATTTTCTGCAAAGAAAGAAAAACAAAAACCATGTTGAAGAGATGCACCTTCTCTATACACAATTCCCATTGGCATACCTGGAGAAGCCATTTTCCTTTTCCTTCTTTATTTTCACTTCCCCGGAAGACAATTTGCTCTGAAAGACAGAAGTGAGAGCTGTTCAGTACCCTGTAAGCAGGCCTTGTCAATCTCTCCGGTGCATCCCAATGCAACTGACAAAGGACCTTGAACCAGGAACAAGTTCACCTCCAGCTATTTCTCAGAAACTCCTTCCAGCATTACTCAATGCAGCATGCCAATCCCAAAGATTTGCCTCATCCATCCCCTCCCCTATGTGCAGCTGCTCATCATGTATTTTCTTTTGTCTGGTCACAACTGCAGGCTATGCTACCAACTCCTTAGCTTGTGTATTTTTGGTTTCTGTTTGCAGTATTGAACAATTTAATGATCCAGACAGGAACAACTGGGACAAGTAAATAAAAATATTAGTGTGTCACCAACTTGGGTCAGGAGGTCAAGGTATGAACCTGCATCAGTGAAATGTATGTTACATTGTGCATCATGTTGTCTACAGAATTCCTCATGAGGAACATAATCTTTTTGCTGCTGCTAGGAAGTATAGCATGACATTTACTGCCACAAGTTTATGACAGGTATTCAAATTGATGCGCAGTGATGTCATATCAGATGTTTAATGCCATGGCTCTTATTCTCATGGCCTTAAGTTTTTGTTGAAATTGGGCATAAGAGAAGCAGCTAAAAGAATTGAAACTCTAAAACATGAAATTTTCCTTGGGTCTTTATCCACAACAAAAGCACACTTCAGGCAGTAACATTCCCAGCCACCATCCTGTACCTTTTCTTCCTTTCGTTTCTCCTTGTCTCTATCTTTGTGTTTGTCTTTGTGTTTGTCATGTTTTTCTGAACTGCCATCTTTGTGTTTGGTTTTCTCCTTTTCTTTGTGTTTCTTCTCCGAGGAATCTTTGTGCTCACTGTAAGATACAAGAATCATTTCAGAGAAGAGACAGCTGGGATATGACCAATATTGATGACCATGTAGGCTGAAATGTCGCACCCTAGAAAATTCACTACAATGATCTTTCTGTCTTTGTCTTTCTGTCTGTCTGTCTGTCTTTCTTTCACTGACTGACTGACGAGGCTTCTATGCCGCCCCATTTGCCGAAGTCTCAGGGCGGCTCACAATAATAAATAAACACAATATAAAAACAATATAATTTGAGTTGACGGATGTCGCACCCTAGAAAATTCACTACAATGATCTTACTTACTTATATATTTAGGAGGCTTCTATGCCGCCCCATTTGCCGAAGCCTCGGGGTGGCTCACAATAATAAATAAACATAATATAAAAACAATATAATTTGAGTCGACCTGGTCAAATATTTATATAGGGAAAAACATGAACAGCTGTCATTAACTATTTTTTAATCTGGCTTTTGAGAGGAAAAGACTTTGTGATGAAGCCAGGCTGCCTTGGGGACTTCAACAAAATTCACAAACTAGCTGCTTTTCACCTGAAAGAATTTCAACAATACGTTGCATTGTTCAATACAGCTTCAGCTGAATACCAACTTATTGGTTCATGCTTAGGACAACAGCCATTCACCGGAAATGTCAGTGGTTCCTACACCCACACAAATCAAGGCACATGCAAATTTAAAGAAAACAATGTAGTTATAACATCAACAATCTTTATTACTCACATCTGTTTAAATAATCAAATATATGTTTTGAAAGAGAGAAATGGATTCTTAATTCCTCCAAATTAGTCACTAGAAAAGACAGAAATTAAGCTCAAGTGTCCCCTGCACATGTTTAGTTTAATGATATTTCTTATACACAGTCCCCCATTCTCAGTGTATTTTTGGAATCAATAATCAGCAGGTGGTAGCTTTTAGAGCTGGTCAGTTGTAGAATGAGCGTCTCAAAGAGAATGCCTGGAGCCTACTTTATTGTCCTTTCAGCATCAGGCAAATATCTTTTTGTAGTCACCTGAATTCTAAAATATTGGAAGGAGGGGAGCAATTTTAATCTTGCTGGTAGCTTTATACAGCTTTTTATAATGTTATGGAATCTGAAGAAGTTATTGTATATTTTTTATTGGTTTTGTTCTTTTGTAAACTGCTCTGGGAATAAGATTGAAGAGATTGGGGATATAAACATAAATAAAGTGACACTGGTGGCATTTTGCCAAGATCTATCCCTCCACTGATAGCCTTTGTCACCTGTGAAATGAAGGGGAAAATGCATTTTTAGGGTTAGGAAAATGAGTATTTTCAATCACATAAGAAAATAACATCTCAGTAATCCATTGCAATAGAGAAATAAAGAGAGAGCAGAATTTTCCCAGGTAACTATCCAGTAGCTGTTTTAGACTATAGGCAGAATTCTTCTCATAGATTACACAGATGCATGCTTGAGAAAGCTTTAATAACATGAGGTGTTCAAGGCTGCTTGCTAAGGAAATATTTAAGGTCCACGTGTGGTTCATATTCAGAAGACCATATTACGTCCAGGAACATGATAAAGAAGCACAAACACAACTCAGACACTGGAATTTGCAAAGTCAACTACAGCCTGCTAGTGCTACACGCAGTAAGTCTCTTTACTTTATTATTGTGATTCACTTTCATTTCAAGGACTCCAAACTCTTTTTCATTCTTTCCACTAAGAAGTGCCATTCTGTTTACAAAAGCATCAAGTCACCCTTACAAAATGACTTGATCCTTTGTGCCACTGAAGAATTTTCAATTCCCACTGAAAACACACACAATGTAGAATATTGGGTTCACACAACACACTATAACTTGTTGTAATTTAACCATGACAAACTGCAGCATCCATGAGTGCTACCTTGAACATTCAGCCCTCAATTGTGGGCTGTCGCTTCATGTGAGCATGGTGAGGCTTGACCCTGAGTAAACCTGAGTAGTGGGGCACTAAGTCTAGGCAGGCCATGAGTTATCTGAGGGCTAAGTTTACTCCTCATACAATCCCGATTTGGTTGATACAAGCTGCAATAGCCACCTAACCACACCAGCACATTCTACTGCAACTTATTTGATTGCTGATGGCCTGAAACAAGCTACCACACAAGAAGCATGTTGAACAACACAGATTAGTGCTGCCTGACAATTTCTAACTTGGAAGGGCCATAAGAATCTCCCCTATCTTAGGCAAAGCTTGCAAACGATAGGTGGTGGACTAAGACCTGGGGGAGGTGAAAATTGTAAATATATATAAAAAAATTCACCTAAAATACAACCAAAAATACAATTCAAATGAAAACATATAAAATTAAACATACAATTAAATAATTCATAAAAGTACTATGCCCCTCCACCAGAACCATAGGATATGTGTTACAGATATTTTAAAAAATGTAAACACTTTTTCAGGACATTTCCCTCTTCTAAATTTGCATTGATTCTTTGATGGCTCAAATCCTTTTCCTTTTTTAAAATGCATACTCAATAAATGGGCCCTGATGCTCATTAAACTTATTTTTCTTTATATACTCTTTTCTTACTTTGCAGGTTAATTTATCATTAATAGCTATATTCCAAACTTCTCTATACAAATCACACAAGCGCTAATCATATTTTGCTTCCTGGTTCTTACCTATGATTAGTTTTGCAGCAGTTACTAAATTTGCTATTAAATCCTTATTATTTCAACACCATTGTTTCTTATCAAATATTGAAGGTAATGCACTCAGGAAATATTTCTATATTTAAACTATTTTGCTACTCTCTTTAAAAATCTCTTTCCAAAACTTCATTACATATTCCCATTCCCACCACATATGAAAATATCTATCAACTTCATGACCACTCCTTCAACATAAATTGGAATATGTTATCAATACAATTGAACTTCACCAGAGTTAGATACCACTTCTATACAATTTTACATTTTTCCCCTTTATTCTTACTGACATACTTTTAATATCCTCTTTGTCCAAATGTATTCTCAATCTTCATATCCTAATGTTCTTTCTCAACTGTTTCTCAAGCTGCTTTAAGTGCATCCTATTGATCCTGTTCTAACAATACAAATTTTACTTACTATCTGATTCTTTGGCATATTCTCTTTGTTTTTCTTTTTCTATAATCGTATCTTCAAATTTTGTATAATCACTGCATCTGCCTCTTTTCTTTATTTATTCTCTAGTCTAGCATTCTAATTGAATATTATACCAAGTTTATTTTCTTCTTTCCTAACATTGCTTTTATCTCCCCATTTTTATTCATTTTCTTTAGTCAATCTTGTAATCCAATTATGTTTGTTCTTTAATATTGTCCCAAAAATCTCTTTCAAATTTAATGGACACTCTTCTAATTTAGTAATTGGACATAATGGTGAGGTTGGCATAAATTTTTCCTTATTCCTTATTTCCTTATTCCAAATTTGTAATGCATTTTTTAGAAAAGGACTTTCCACCTTTTAACTAATGTTTTTATTATCTTTCAAGGATCCTTCTAGTTGAAAAAAGGGAAGGTGAAGATTAATTCCCTCTCTTGGTCCAAGCCCCAATACAAATGGAAAAGCCTTGGAGAAGTCAGAATAATACCCACTTTCTATGTTGGAATAAGTGAAAAAAGAAGTGAAGCCCCCTAAGCTTGGCCCTAACTCCTGTAGAGGAGCCAAACAAATCCAAGAAAAAGCAACCCTGACAGATCTCTTGACCTTAATAACTTCCTCTTTTCTCTTTCTTCTCTGAGACTGTGTTTGTCCCATTTAGCTGAAGTTTCAGATCTTCCTTTCCATGTAATCTATATCCTTAAGCAACTGCTTTTGTCTCCTCCCTGTTTCTTCAGAAGTCTCTTCCTCTTCTCTCCTATATGTGGTCCATGCCTCTGCCATTAATTTTTTTCCTGCATACCACTTTGGTTGACCAGTGAAACACCTGCTCTGCATCACTGAACCACCACTGTGACCTGAAAAGGGCTTGAAGCAGTGGTGTGGAGATCACTTTAAGCAGCAAGCTAGTTAGTTGGCTGAAGTGATTCCTGCTCTCACCCCACTATAACATCATTGTTGGTGGGGAAGGGAAAATCTTGGAGCTCTCTTCATACCATCTGGGATAGCTGCTGGAGGACCAAGAGGGGAGGAGGGGGTATCTTATGCATAATACAACTGATCATATGTAAAGGGTATTTTTGGCAATCTGTCTTATAATACATTATCACATAAACCATTCTATAATGTGGCTGTCATCTTAATCTATCCAATGTCTTCCTGGCTCTAGGATGGCTTATCTTATCTGTTCCACGCCCATCAGAGTCCACCATCATAAGCACTGTGCCATGCTTTTATTTAAAGGTGACTGCCATCTCCTGCAAGCCACCCACCTATACTTTGTAGTCACAATTATCCTACAGCCAAAGAATTTCCTATCATCGACCAGAATAACTAACGAGAATTTTGTTATCTCCATCTTGTGAAGGAACTTCTGTATGAAGTAGGTCCCCCTGGATGGTCATACCCTGTCTCCAGTCCAAGCTCTTTTTTTTCTAACTCCTGGCTAGTTTTCCAGCTTCTGTGCAGATCACTGCACATTCTAAAAGACTGAAATAGCTCTCCCAAGGCTCGGTTACTGACCGTAAAAGCATAAACTATAACATGCAGGGTTTTTGTACTTTTGGCTCTAATCCTCTTGCCTTCAGCCCCAGCCACCACTGGAATACAGCCCCTGAAAACTTCTCTGAAACTGAATTTAGATTTCAGGCCAAAAGGGGTTCCCAACCCTTGGTTTAAAGAAACGTACATGCACACTGGGGAAGTTGTTAAAATAGAAAAGACAATACCCATAATTTCTATGAAACAGTTAATGCTTGTTCCAACACTTTTTATGACTCCAACTATCAAATCGAAACCTAACCAGGTATTCAACCACTAGGCGCAACAAGAGCAGGAGCACTACTGAAGCATACTGTAGAACACAAGAGTCCATAGACTGGGAAAGTAACATAGGGGGCACACTAAATCCCAGCACCCAATACTCCCCACACCTGCCCCCCCTTCAGACATTCTTGTGTTCAAGACCAAAGGTCTGAAGAAAAAGTCTAAGTACATTCATCAAAATGTGCTTAAAATGCTGCCTGAAATAAGGAACCTGGAGAATCAGGTTCAAAAATGGATTGCAAATTTTACTGTTAACAAATGTTACAAATGCTATAGTTACAAATGTTAATGAACAATTTCTCATGTTGGCAGAGGTGTTATTAAAAGCAAGACATTCAGGTATGACTGGACGGAACTACAAAAATTTATTCTGTGAAAAAAAAAAACCCTCCCTCCCCCCAGTTGTTGCAGTGTCTACTAATTTACAATGTTCTCAGAATTACTTTGTTTTCTTTCCAAATGTATATCAGGCATTGTTTGGAAGATTGAGATACTAATAGGTAGTAACATCTGTAAATATAAAATATACAGATAAATAAGGTGAAAATCAATCAGTTTTGGATCCCTTTGAAAAAGGACTACAAACACCACAGTTTTAAAACATCAAATTTCACAGAGATTAAGGAACATTTGGAAATATTAGGCATAAATACTAATAATCCCGCAAAATAGAATAACCAGATTTCTGCATACTTAACAGAAAAATATTGCCAAGATCTGAGCAATTAGTGAAGTATGCAATAGTTTATCCAAATTGTTTACAGTTTCTGCCTCTGAGGTCTGGATGTTGTAAGTTCTGGAATTATGTTGGCTCAGGCTCATAAACATCCCCCATCAGCCACAAATTGGAAAAAAGAAATTGAAAATATATTAAAATGTATTCATTTTATTTATTTATTTAGAAAATTTCTATGCCTCCCCATTCGCCAAAGCCTCAGGGTGGCTTACAAATAAATCAATTAAAATACAATAAATTAACAATATAAAACAAGTTTACAATATAAAATAAGTTGCCTTGGCCAAAAAATAAAATAAATAAATACTATTAACAGTTAAAATGACGCTTGAATAAAACAGTCTTCGCCAAAGACCAAAGACAAATCTAAGACCAAAGACAAATCTATTAAATCTTTTGAAACATTCAATTTCAAAATAAAATCAAATAAAATAAAATGCAAAATAAAGTAATATGAATGAAGGTGGAGCAACTCTATGCACATATATACCATAGAATGACATCCCCAGAGTTTGAAATCTATCAACAGGCTTTAATAACAATAACATTAATTTATATCTGTTTCACTTAGTTTAAAAATATAGACATTGTAAAAATATTTACCATTTTATACATGGTTAAACATGAGCACAAATTGAAATAATCACCAATTTATTCAGAAACATTGGGAGAAAAGGAAGGCTACTGCTACCACTACCAGAACACACCAGACCATTAGAAGATAGGGGAGAGTAGGCACAATTGGTTTCATTGCATGCTGCATTAATTCTCAGAATCCAACACAATAAAGTGCATGCAAATACAAGTGACTATAGTGGGCTCTTCACCGAGATTTTCCTACTTTCCTTGTCTCTGTGTTCACTTGGATACTGAGAAGTCAACAATCTGTTCAAAAGGCCTGTCAACTTCTGCCCAATATTTGGGCATAACTGCCAAGCTTAATCCTGAATTTCTTTGCTTTTCTTCAGAGATATTTCAGGCACTCCCACCATCTCTTCTTCCTTTTTCTGGAGTTACTCCAACACAGCTTACAATAGGCTCTGCTGCTTGCAATTACATGAGGTTCAGAAAGTTTCCTGACTACAGTGGTTTCAAAGACTGTTCCTGTCTTTATGCCCTGCTTGTGGGTTTCCTGGAATCATCTGGACACCCTCTATGAAAAACAGGATGCTTGAGCAATCTAGCATGCTGTCTTACGATGCACAACATACATAGTTTTGGCTTCCTCCTAGTACCAAATAGGGAGGACTTGCCTGACAGCAGGTATCCTAACAGAGCTGAGACAAATTGGTAAGACCAAGACCGTCAGGATATCCAGGCATAAATGGAACTCTGCATATTTTTATTGGTGATCATGCTAAACTGATTTCTCTCTTACTATCAATTTCTTGACACAATATTGTGGCTTCAGTAAACTCATTCATGTTTTTGCAATGCCAATATACAAGATGGCCTGGTCTCACCTGTTACTGTGCTTGGATTTTTCTCTGTCTTTTTCTCTGTCCTTCTTGTGCTCTTTGTGTCTGTGTTCCCGATCTTTGTGTTTATCTTTATGTTTGTGAGAATCTGCAAGGCAGAAGAGAAAGGAATTAGGAAATTGAGAAACTATACAAAAAGATGGTTATATATTTATATTTAAATGCTATAAATCATGCCACAGCAACTGTATTCATGCATAACATTTTCATCAAGCAAACCCACACATAACCCCCTAGTAGGATCACAAATCTCCATCAGGGTGAACTGCAAGTCTATACTCCATTCCTTTCCACCCCCAGTCTAATGAGTAACTTTACAAATCTAACACCACTGATTAACCATCTGCTGGATGGTTAGGTACTTACCGAGCTAATGGACAATATGACTGTGTGCTTCTCTCTTACAGAACCAATCTTTTATTATTAAGAGTTACAGATAGTTTGCTCACTCTGGGATATACAAGTTATTTTTCTATTGAGAGAAGGATGACAAAGAAATACAGAAGGCAAACAAACAACTGAAAAACATGCAGGCATATATGCCAAGCTTTAGCAAAACTGGCATCAAAGCATCACAATGGTATTCTGTATTCCCTTTTTCAAATACACAGATCGCACTATCCCCAGCTATATATCCTTGCTAAAGTAATTCTAATGTCTCTTCCTCCAGATGATGCTGAAAATAATTGGCTCAGTCACACACAGAAAAATGCAAGAAGCACTGAACATTATACCCCATCTCTGCTTTCTGAACAAGGGAAATCTTTCTCTTTTGCAAGACCAAACAGATACAAACAACCATGATCAAATAAGGAAAGAAAGAAAGGAGCACAGAATCCCAGGTGAAACACTGTTCTTTGGTCAGTCTTATGACTGACAAGGCAAAGGCAAAACATGTTTAAAAGTATTCAGTAAGAATATACTGTGAAGAAAGGAAGGAAGAAATGGGGGGGAAGCATTAAAAAACCCTTTCCCCTTTCCCCCCTGAAGCTCCTCCCGCACAAAATAGAAATATTAAACTCAATTATGGAATATTCTTTTCTTTCAGAATACTCAAATGTTTCAGATAAGGTGTTCAAATATAATGCCTTTTCTTCCTGTTGCTCAGCAGTAGGGTACCACAGCTGACTAGTGTGTGTGTGTGTGTGGGGGGGGGCAGGTATTCTTGGGCAGGGTAACTAATTAAATTCTAATTGGTTGGACCTGGAAGCAATTCTGTCCATCAGTGCAGCTTGTCCATCATTCACATGGTGCTGGCAGGCAAAGTGCCCCCTCAACTCATGAGCTGCACTGGGAGTGGGGAGAAATTCTGTTCCATGTGTGGCACTGATAAGCAGACACAATGGCAGACCCAAGCTGAGTAGCAGAAACTTTGCTAGTTAGGTAGAGTGAGGACATTCTGCCTGTTAACACTGAGCAAAGGCACTGTTAGGCAGAATTGTCCCTCTCCCAGCCTTACTAGATGTTATCTTGTTGAGATGGGGAGAACGATTATGCCGATTAGCACCCGGCACACAGTGGTGACAGGAGGAATTGCCTTCACCACCCTAAATAGAGAACTTCTGGTATGGCTGGGAGGGAGGGCGATTCTGCCTGACAGAATCTTATGTGCAGTGCTGACAGGCAGAATTCTGTCCCTCTACCCAACTTGTGAAGTTCCTGCTAGTTAGATTGATGCAAGCTGCTGATGGACAGACTTGCTCCTTCCAACCTGGCTGATGAGAAGGAGTTGAACTGAGAGGGCAAACCCTCCTTTCTGCCCTCCACACACTTGCAGGGTAGGTGACGGTGGGGAGGAGATACTTTCCCCTGGGTGAGAGGGCAGGATGTGGTGGTTCTTGCCCACCTTGCCCAGGGGGAAAGCACATTTTCTGGAAAGCAGCCAGCACAATGGTTGGCATGATTGAGACACCTAGTGACTTTGCATGTCGTGCAAACCCAATTTACTTTTTTTTTTTTAAACTGGAAGGACGAGATACATTCCGTCCTCTAGGGCAGGGGTCCTCAAACTTTTTAATAGGGGGCCAGTTGAAAGATGCCAGGGATGGGCACGGTCCGCCAAGGCGGTGCGGGCGGGGGGCGCCGACTGGGCGGGGGGGGGCGCGCGCATGCATGCGCAGAGATCATTTTCTCCCAACGAGTCCATAACAATCTCCTTGCCGGTGAGGAGCCGGCTTGCTCGCAAGGAGATCCTTTTCTCCAAGCGAATCCAAAACGAATTTCCTGCGAGCAAGCTGGCACCTTGCCATGCATGTGCATGCGCACGTGTGATGAGCTGTGGAGGGCTGGATCAATAGGCATAGCGGGCCGGATCCAGCCTGCAGGCCGTAGTCTGAGGACCCATGCTCTAGGGAGTATTGCCATTACCACAAGAGAAGGAACAAAGTTTCAAAGATGCTTTTTTGTGGGCTTCCACTTGTTAGTATAGTGGATTTGTCTGTGCCCTCTTGACTAGATCTCAAATGACTGGGAGAAAGGATAGAGCAACAAAAAGGAACTAAAGTATATTATTGATGGCTATGAATTTACATTGATCAGAAAAAATGAGCCAAATTCAAACACTGTTATAGTTTATCTATACAACCATTATGTAAATCATAATTGTTGGTAATTTGATGTGCTGTTGCAACCCCCTTCTCCACAGTTCAGTGCTTCCTGACAAGCTAGCTAGAAAAATGAGCTTTCTTCCCTCCCCTCAGCAAAAGCATGAAACTAAGATCTAGCATAGGACAGCATATACAAGCACTGCCACAGTCTATGCTCCTTTAAGAAAAAAAGTGATTTGTAAGTACTGTCAAATGATATACATATCCAGATACTATTGGACAGACAAAAGATATCCTCGTGTCATATAAGAAGTGTCCTGCAGATATTACAAAATTTTTTCATGGGCCCTGGTAAGACAGGTCCTATTGATGAAAGTACAGGTAGCTTTATCCAGTGTTCTTATTCCTCAAGTCTATTTTCTGTTCCCTCTGTAACACCACTATTAGCACAAAGAGTTTCTCCATTAGTATCTTCAAACAAACAAGTCTTACAAACATTTGGATACAAAATACTACTTAGTTTCTTCTGTAGAGCAGACAACACCTGAAGATGAAGGAGGGAAGCCTGATCCTTCAAAATCCATATATTATTCTGGAACCCCATGGTCAATAACTGAAAATACGTACTGGCAGAAAACTTTGAAACTCCTAAGATATCATATTGTTTATCCAACAGATGTTGTTGGAGCAGTCTGTGCAAAGAAAAACCAACAGAGCACTGTGTATTCCACTTGGATAGACAAATGAGAGTGGAAAGAAAACAAATGCTATGATAATTGATAATATTTCAGGGTTTTTTAAAAAAAACCAAAGCATTGAAATAGGAGAGGACAGACATACTGGAAAGTAAAAACTTCTGTTTGTAATTTTCTGAAAAAATACTTTTAATATGCCAAACATGATTATTTATGGCAAACCAACTTATACATACATTTAATGCATTTCATGTTCCTAAAATAACCTTCAATTTGTAGAGTGCTACTCTACAGAAAAGCAAGAGGCACTGCTAAAGCACGCAAAAAGTAAATGTCTATAGAATTCAAGCATTCTAATTTGAAAGTTAGTCTACTGCCCCAAATATTTTTGTAATATATGCATCATTTTCTTTTACACACTAAAAGCTTAAACATAGTTCAGAAGAAATTTCCCCAGCAACATCTGATACATATTACCAAGAAATCTCAAGAAAGAGCAGAGACCCATTCCAATGAGCAACTTGCAATAAGAAGTCATAGCTTTATCTCTCTTCATAAATACATGCTGCTGACACAGCAATTCATTTTTTTAAACTGGATCTTCTGAATTCTTAATACTGCTGAGGACTTATTTACATCTGTGCCAATCTGGATTTTTTTAAAAAAAATCTTTCTAATTTTACAAGTTCCTTTGCCAAAATAAAAAAAGATATATTGTATTTGGTAATAAGATTCTGAATTTAAGTCACAATTAAGCTACCACACTCACTGCAAGTATTAAAATGGTAGATACAAGAGAAGGAAATGAAATGGGCACTATGCAACATTGCAACAGGGTAAATCCTTCATACGTCAAATGCACACTTAGAAGACAAGTAGCTTGCTTTGCATCTCTCTTCACCAAATTCTGAAGTGACATGCATCAATTCAAGTAAGTATAAAGGAGTATCAGATTCTTGCAATCCTGTTCATAGTTCTTGTTGACAGTAGTGCCTCAGGGAAACTTCATCAGTAACGCCAGTAATAAGCTCTTTTGCCCAGGACCCCAGAGCTACATTTGCATGAGCATATTTACAAAGCTCAATGAATAAGAAATTCAACATTAAGTTGTCAATGAACAGATTAAGTTAAGGGAAAGGTTTTCATTTTCAATTGCTCTTCCATTTAGGAAATTCTGTACTATATTGTGGTATCCAATGGAATAGAAACACTTTTCTGATTTCTGCACTAAGGTAAAGGTATTTTATAATCAGTTTATTGTGATTGATATTGTGCCAGACCTATTTAGCAATGTAGTTTCATCTCCATCAGTTGGAGTGTGTCAATTATAGTTACATTTTCTAACACTAGGATTACTAGTGACATACACAGGCCTTACCTAAGTCAGCCCATTCCACACATGCAGTTCATTTCTTTCTAACCTTCAATAACCTACTCACCCATAGAAGCTCAAAAGTTGTTTTTCAAATCATGATGAGTACAAATGGAAGCTTGCAATACTGCACAGTCTGCTGTTTGGAAATGGTTTTAAAAGATCAGGGGGTGTACATGTCACCCACCTACAGATGTGATGATCAAGGTCATGATGACTAGACAAGCACCATCATTTTCCCATAAAAAGAGTAGCTCCTAGGATCTTATAGTTTAAAGAAAGAGAACCATGCAAGCCAGTTTGGAAGAGAAAGAAAAGTGGAATACAAATGTAATAGTAAGAACAAGCTAGTAATGTTTATGTTTTCAAAATCTTTTATACTTCAAAATCAGAATATCCCACTGGATATCAATACCTGATGCCAGAAACATCCACCCAGAAACTGGGATTTCATTTATGGCTGACAGAATATCTGCCCCCTCCTCCCTCCCTCCCTGTGTACACATGTGGATGATGATGATGATGTCTATATATGTTTTGCATTCCTTGTATTGCCAAGCTGACCATGGACAGTAGTAAAGAGATTTGGAACAATGCAACTTAATGGAGCATATCAGTTTAGTGTACCATGATGCACGATCGGAAATATTTTATATTCCTAGGCTACCTGGAATATCATACCCCCAGCTAAGTGAAACTCTGGAAGCAGCTTTAAACATAGTATTTGAATTCAAAGAGGATCTTGGTTGGTGTTGCTCACTGCTCAGGGCTTGTGCTAATAAAATCCATACATCTGGCAGGCACCGTGAATGTTTTCATATGAGAGGAGATAGGCTGGGGGACGGGAGTGAGCAAAACCTTAGCTATTTAGAAAAGAAGGACCACGTTATGCCTGCTTATGTCCGGTGTGACAGGGAAACAAACTTAGCCAAAACTGCACATCAGACAGACCAGTCATCAAATTAACCATTGAGAATCAATGGTTATTATTCATAAGAGTATACCATGTTTAGAGGTGGTATGACTTGGCACTGGGGAGGGGACTCTTGACATTATTCCTTTGACTGTGAGTTTTCTAGAGGTACCTGGTTATTGTGTTTTTGTTTCTGTTCTTGTGGTAAGCTGCCTAGAATGGATGAATTTAAACCAAGGCAATTTATATGGATCAGATTTTGATTTAGATAATCATTGATACTTCCTAATGTTTTGCACATGGCAGAGCTCACACAGAGACCATGATGAAGAACTTCCTCATATATTTCCTAAATTATGGTGCAGATGGGACCAACCAACCATATAACTGTACATATATAGATAGTTTATGCTCTTTCAACCAGGCTATGCATTCTTTGCTGGAGCTCATTTTGCTACTGATCCCAAGTTGCTAAGTACCTTGAGAAGTAGCAAAACTCAGGAGGATACTCAGTGAAGGCAGGGGAGAAGAGGCATGTTTAATACCTGCCAGATTTTCAAGCTCTCCACATGCTAGCTAGTGCAAAGAAATGACCTGTGGGGAGGGGTAATTGGAAACCATAATACTCCTGCAATTTACTGATCCCTCTTTATATCTGTATAAATTACTCGAGATAATAATCCCAAACAGATAGATTAAAATAAGATAATTAAGGAACAAGGAAACAACTAGAGGGTAACATTCCCACGGGGTAACCTTGTATAGACTTCTGCTTAGAAACTAAATTCCAGAGGGAAAAGTCAGCAGGAACCCCAGCTCCTACAGCCCACATTTAAACCAAATCCTTATTAAACTAAATTCAGGCTTAGAAAGTAGTGGTGGTGGGGGGTGAGCAATACATATCTCTGTATGCTTTAGAGCCACTGTGCAAGCCATGAGAGACTGTTTATAAATATCAGGGAAGGCTAGCTTCAGTTTGGGCCTCGGTAGGTTGCGAAATGTTTTGATTTTTCTGGCACCTGCCATTTGGTAAGTTCAAAATATCAGAACATGAACGAAGGGGGAAATGTATGGACATTTACAAAAACAACATTAGGAAATACTGCCTAAACTTTGAACTTAAGAATCTAAGTCTAGGTGGTAAAAAAGGAACACCCTAAGAATTAATGGAATTGGGAAAACGAAGTTGAACTATGTGAGCCAGAAGCTACCCTTGAACTTTCAGACACTTGCTTTGCCCACAGATCAAAGCATTGTTTTTTAATTTTATTACAGAAAATAAGCCACACACTTATTCATCCCAAATTACTATATTATACAGTACTGTGGCACTTTGTAATACATAGCTACTTCTCCAGAATGAAGACTCAATTTTGCAAGGGCACTCTGAACTCATTTGACCTTTAATAATTTCACTTCACTGTTTCAAGGCTTCAAACTGCTAGCTGCTGGCATTATCTGAGGACACACTTCATTTCTTCCAAACATCAAGTACACATGTGCAAGCATTTTACTGTGGAATCTAAAGACAGGAATAGCTGTCATCATGGTAGGCATCATGGATACTCCCCACATTAAACTCAATTTAAAACTGCTGAGGGGTGCGAATGCCAGCAAATCTTAAGGCAGCCCATGCATGCTTACCTTATGTAGAAAGAACAATTTTTTAAAAAGTATGTCAGCTTTCCTAGACATAAAATTAATGGCTAGAGCATTAACACTAACAGAAGGATCTAAGGCAGAGACAGCCAACTTGCAACCCTTGAAATGCTTCAGCTTTTAATTTCCATCAGCCCTAGTCACCATAGCTTTTGGTAAAGGATGATCTAAAGAGCCAAAATTTGTCCATCTCTGATTTAACAGTTGCAGCCAGCCAGTTCTGTGAGCTAACCCGAAAAGATGTGTTCAAATATAAATAATTGCAATAATACAGTAGGTAGGTTTTCATACAAATCAGTTCAGATGCCATGTTGAGCTAAATGGAAATCAACAGCTTAATGATAAGAATATAAGAGGAACCAAGTGTCTATGTAGTAATACATCCTGTTCACAATAGCCAGCTAGTTGCCAGTGAGAAACCTACAAGCAGGACACACGTGCAAAGCACCATCTTGTGTCCCCAACACCAGGTATACAGAACCTTCAGTAATGTGGGTTGACTGAACACTTTTGCATTGAATTATTTTCCAGAAAGTTTTCCAAGGCAAGTTATTTATAATTAGCATACATTCATGTTTACCAGTGAACTTATGAAACAGAAAATCTTCCATGGAAAAGTAAAGTACTAGAAAATTTTCTATTTTGGAATGCTTTCCATCTCACATCACAGCTACATGAGTGTTCAGATGTAATCCTTATACACAGTTAATACTCATCAGTAGGAGAATCTGCATGGGTATGAGCAGGGTGGAAGGATAGAGATACATGAAACTGTGGGGCTCCCCAGAGTGCAACAGAATATGAACTGATTGTCCATATTCAAGAGTTACACATTTTAGTTGATGGGAAGTGCTCTCGTGGGAAACTCTTCGAGCAAGAAACACTGCCTCAGTCCATGACAAAGTTACCCATGCTGAGAGCATGGGAGCAGCAGGGAATGCTCCTCTAATGTTCCTCTAGAGCAGGGGTGGGCAATTAATCTTCCTATGAGGCCACATGAGAAACTTTGACAGTTGTTAAGGGCCGGACCAATACACTTACAGCTCTGCTCAATATGTATCTCTATAAAAACAGTAAATGAAACATTACAATGATACAATGAAAATGTGGAGCAGGGAACAACACTATTTAATGAATATTCACAAAAACATTAACATTACATGAAAAGCAATAAATTCAATTCAGTTTAGCAGATCCTTCAAATTAAAAGCAGTGCAGTTGTATTGCTTGCATCTATATTATGATATATATTTGCATTGACTTTTAATTTGCCAGTGACCTCATGCGGGCCAGTCAGGGTCAGCCATTGGGCCGGATGTGGCCCGCGGGCAGTACAATGCCCAGGTCTGCTCTAGAGCAACAGCACTACAATAGAGAGTAGGGGGTTGCTCTGTTGAGCAGCAGGGAAAAAAGGCAGTTGGCTGAGGCCACACCCAGGGAGTCTGTGGGCCAATGAGGGAGAGGCAAGTGTTGCAGACAGGAGCAGTGCACCCTGGGATGTAATTTTCAGTGGAGGGAAACTATGAGATAAATGCCACTATTAGGAGGAAAGTGGAAACCACATGGAAACCATGTGCCTGCCTGAACTCAGGATCCAAGGTAAGATACCATGCCATGTGGCATGGTTTAGTGTTGTGTATGAATGCTGCCACTCTTTCAACTTCAGATCCTCAGAATGGAAGGACTGCTAGTTTGTTTATCAATAACCGCAACCACCCACTCTCACTGCAGTCACATGTCAAAACACTCCACTGCCAGCAAACAAAATGTGTTGGCACTCTTGAGTACAGTTAACAAGTCACCATGGCTTATTAACCACTCTCATGTCACCTAAACTGGATTTAGCACTTCCTCACAAGGTTGTTAAGAGGACAATTGCAATAAACACTGGAAAACACCTAACTCACTGGCAAATAAATCAATAGCAGCAGATTAAACAGATATCTGTAATGTGGTTTCCCAATCTTAAAACAAAAACAAAATGTATCTTTAAAACAGAAGCATATACTAACATTTATTTACTTCATTTTATTCTGAACGATAGCTGAGACTCAGTGGCCAGTTAACAAAAGTAAAAAAATACACAAAGTTAACACAAAGCAACAGAACCACAACAAGTGCAATTGAATTGGCATAAAGACATGGCAGTGGTACAGGACATAATGCAGTATTTAAAATAAAGTTAAAAAGTCAAAGTGTTAAAAAGCTTGAAAAATAAAAAGATCTTCACCTGGTGCTGAAGATAATACAAAGTCAGGCGCTAGGTGCACCTCTGTGGGGAGTTCATTCCACAGCCAGAGTGCCATAATTGAAAAGGGCCCCTCCAAGATGACCCCAGGGTCTAGTAGGTAAAGAGACAACAAAGCATTCCTTCAGATAACCTTGCCTCAGGCCATTTAGAGCACTGACTGTTAGGGCCCAGCTTCAACTGGCATTGTGTGCAGCTGGTGGAAGACCGGTGTAATATGTTCCCATGAAGCAGTCCCAATTAACAGTCTTACTGCCCTGTTTTGG
This sequence comes from Varanus komodoensis, assembly GCF_004798865.1. NCBI lineage: Eukaryota > Metazoa > Chordata > Lepidosauria > Squamata > Varanidae > Varanus > Varanus komodoensis. The sequence goes on from NW_025335889.1 coordinate 5,674,365, forward strand.
GTCAGCTGAAGTTTTCAGACCATTTTCAAAGGCAGTTCACATACAGCACATTACTTGCAGAATCCAAATCAGAAGTTACTAGAGTGTGGATAACTGTACCTGGGGACTCTCTGTCCAAATAGGGTCATAGTTGGTCTATCAGGTTGGTTATTCTATGAACAACCTACATTGAACCCAACCACCAAGAATTGTTTGCTCCCTTCCTCCCCCAGTGCAGTCCTCCAGGGAGTATTCTGGGGAAACTGTGGCAGGACCAATTTGTCTATGTCCTCTTGCCACTCTCAAGATTAATTTTCAGCTCCCCACAGCTTTTTTGCACCTTTGCAACAAGATCAACTTTTTTGGTGGTGGGTATTCAACAGAGCAAGTCAGAAGGGGTCTCCTGGACAATCTACTCTGAACCCCAGCTTCAGCTGGCTCTGCTCATGACATGCCTACCGTGTGCATGTCCAGCCTATCTTTGAACACCCTCACTGATGTGGCTTCAACCACCTCCCATGGAAACCCATTCCATATCCTATGGGTCCTAACTGTCAGGAAGTACTTCCTGGCATCGACCTTGAATCTTGGTTCCCTGAGCTTTGCTCCACTGGAACTTGCCATGCCATGTTTTATTTAAGTTTTTGTTTTAAAGCTGAATTTTGTACTAAGTTGCCTTGAATACCATTTTTGGCAGAAAGCTGGGACAAAAAAAAAAAAGAAAAGAAAGAAACTGAAATAAGTATTTACCAACTTGGTGACAGGACTGGACCTCAGCTTAAGAGGATTGAAAATGAGGAGGAAGAAATTAAAAAGGCACAAAAGGTAACAGAAGGATCCCAAGGAACAGAGAGCATGAGAAATCCTGAGAGAGTAAAGTCATAATCAGTTTGCCCCTGGCCAAAGCACATTTGCATCAATTTCATGGTATTTCTCTGGTTATAGGCAAGTTCAAATGTGATACATCCATACATCTGTGGCTTGTACCTGTGTATTAATCAATTTAGCAGCAAGTCCTTCAGGCTACTTTGCCAGTTAGCAGCTATCAACTTCGCTTGATTAAGTGGCCTAACAACCATATTAAGAAGTTCTGTTCACAGAAAGTTACAAAGGCACACACTGTTAATACATGGTTTGTAGCATCAGTACTGATTGTTATCAACAAAGAAGCTGTGCTCTTGGAAACAGGATAGACTTGGCAGAAGCTGAAGAGAATTCTGTTTCCAAAAAAGCATTACTGAAGCAAAACAATAACTGAAACTTTTTTTAAACATGAGCTGCTGCACCCTAGTGGAGTAGCTGGTTGATGCCACTAAAAATTTCTATATGGGGGAAAAGTCCACACTTCAGACTTCAGCAGGAGGCTTACGTTTATCTGCTTAAATTTGAGCCAACTGTGGTAGAATAAGTATATTTTCTGGAATACATAAGTGGAAAGGGAGAGAAGTGGGTCATTTGAACGCTTTTTGGCTAGGAAACAAGAGTCCAATTAAGTTGGGAAAAGTAGAGTCAATTTCTGAGATTACTGTTCAACATCTTTAGCAAGGGCTGAAACAATTATTTAGCAATCTACAGATAAAAAATCCAATGATATGAGTTGCATCATTGACTGAAACAACTAAATATAGGGAAGATGGAGAAAAAGGAAACACTCTACTGATTTAACTCACTTATTCAGTAAGTAATTTTACTATCACACTGTTTGACAGAGGTCTCACTTCAGATACTATGTTTGAATCTATTTTGCATGTTTCCTTCTGCCTTAAAAATGGGTGCAAGGGTGAAACGGCTGTTCAAATAACAAACAGAAAATTATATTGCTAAGATCCCAAATTTCATTACTTAATCTCAGTTCTCAAGAAATATATTGCATTACACTATTTTTGTATCTTTCCCTTTGAATTCAAGAATGAGGGCTCAAACCTGAAACACAGAATTATGCTCAGAACTTGCATACCAGCTTTCATCCAAGTAACTTAATTTCAAAACAGACTGAATCTAGATCTGGGGGTTAAGTCAGTAGTTAAACTTGAAGTGTATAAGGAAGTGTACAAGTCTCATTCCAGCATTTTGGTGTTTAGACTTATCACACTGCAAAGTAACAAACAAAAGGCCAACTGGATCTAGATATGTTTCTCCTTCTCACCTCCAAATTACTGTGACTGGCAACTGACAGCATTTTCTGCAATCCTGAGGTCGTGATGCTGCAACTATCATACAGATAGCCAGTTTTCCTATCCAATATTGCTATTCTTCAAATTACCTAGAAGCAAACCAAATTTGCATACAACAGGGATTGCAGCCAATTGTATTTCCTGGGTAAGTTTATTAGTATAAAGCATTTTTGTAATACGTTGCCTCCATGCATTGACATTTTTGTGTTAAAAATGCAATGTGAGAAATGGCCCTTTCCTTCCCTGTTTTCCCACAGACAGACTTTGTTGAACACAGTAATATGTTGCCAAGTCTTTGCTTTATCTGAAGCATTAAACAAGACAAGCTATTCAACTGAATGAAGGAAACTCACTCCAACCCAAACAGTATTCATATGCTGTTGGTGCCTGTTTCTGTCTGACTTGCTGCATTTGCTATTAGCATACTTTACATTCAGAAGGACACAGGTGTAACCCCTGGTATCTCCAACTAAAATAATCCTAATGCACAAGTATAGGAAAACTCTGTCCCTGAAAACCTGGAGAACTACTGCCAGACAGAGTAATAGGCTGGATCATCTTATTCAATATACTGCAGGTTCATATGATTCCATCAATGGCTTTATAGTTCTAGTTCCAGTAAGATCATCAACAAGGGATTTTACTTCCCCATCTTGTTTCCTGTAACTCAGAGGCAGATTTACACATACAAAGATTTCAAAAGAGGAGTTGGAAGAAAATGATTTGGATCGGTGCTTAAGCATGCAATATCTGATCAGATTCAGGCTCCCTTGGATGATACTGAATTTCAGAGACCAGTTCAATTGTACAGGTTTGAACTGGGTACAACAGGAAAACAGCTCTGGTCATTTTGAAGGATGAACTCTTCATGGAAAAAGATAAACAATGTACAATTCTCTTGACTCACCGTGACCGCTCAATAGTTTTCAGTACAACTATATGTGGTAATGCTTCCCTGGACAAAAAGTAAGTCTCACAAAATTCTACCATATCCCCCATGCTCTCACAATGAAGACACTGATAGTAAGTAGTTTCTCAAATAGGATGGGATTCAAGATTTTCTACAATCTCCAAACAACTGAGTGCATAGCTTATGAATACTCCTGAATCTATCATTGCAATTAGAAGCTCAAAGAGTCTGTGGAACGTGCAGCAGCTTGTAACCTCTTTGGTAGGTATCTTGGCTATGATCCTATCAGGAGTTGGATCATTTGGCTACAGTGATCCATGCTCTAGTAATCTCCCAACTGAATCACTGTAGTGTATTTTACCTATCAAGACAATTCGGAAAAGTTCAGCTAATAAACTCTTAACTATAGGAGTTTTAACAAAGACTGGTTATGTTATGACCAGTGTAATGCAATAGTTTCTCTCTTTCATAGTCTGAATGAATGATTGAGCAATTATGAATGGCATTCATTTCAAATAATAGCTTTGGTTATGAACAGACTCCATACTTTTCACTGGTCTTTTCTCCATCTGGACAGCTGATAGCAGATGCAATCCCAGTGCAGGCTACGAAAAATGCAAAACTCATTTTGTGGTGAACATACATAGGTGTGACAGAGCAGTGGAACTACCTGCTCCTCTCACAAACAGTTCCTGAATCTGAAAACCCACATTGAGAACATGAAATGATCCCACAGATATGCCTCATTTGTTGCAAAGGAAGAGCTCTCAACTAATTAGGCTCCACAACAATTACAATGCATCTGCTGTTTGGGGAAAAAAAACCTTGAGTCATCCTTTGAATACTGAGGGAAATCTAATAGAAGTTTCTACTCATTATGGGAAGAAAGTAACATTTAAAAGCATTTCCTATTACAAAGATCTCCTACTGCAGAGATGCAAGAGCATGAAAATAACTTTTAAAGAAATGTGCATGTAATCTGCAGCACCACTAACATAAATTAATCCACTTCAATTAATAGGTAAAATTCCACACATACTTGCCTGGAAGTAAGGTCCACTGAAAGTGGAAAATACTTTCAAGTAAACACAGATCTACTGATTAAAATTAAAACATGGGATAAGCATGGCACCTGAAGCATGGCATTCAGTTTTTCACTTCAAAGCCTCATTACTTGATGACTTCCAACCAAGCAAGTGAATGCCATCTATTATCTGTTCTGTTTGTGATGCTTGAACTGGGCCATCTATTTCATAAGGCAAATCATTGCTTGATGTTACAACTCCTGAGTAATGAAAGTTATCTGTGAATTTAACTCATTCTCAGATGAGTGGCTTGGCAACAGCACAAACCAGCATTTGTTTTAAAAAATGCACTTTTAGCAACATTAGGAGCACTAGCACACTTGTTTAACAAGCACAAGCTATTCTTTTCTCATCCAACAGATTCCAAACTTCATCCTATAGAGCCAAATCCTACTAAGTGCTGCTTCCTGATTTAGATTCACACTGGCTCTGAGTCCAGTTCACATCAGAATGGATGCAGTCATTTTAACTTTGCCAACAAACTAATTTTCTTCTGATGTTTTGTTCCCAAGCTCTTAAAACTTCATTGTATGGAAGACTGGAAGTAGAACATTTTCCTGACTGCAACTGTTTGTAGCAAGATAGAGAGCAATTTCAACAAGCTACTTCATGTTGAAATGTTAATGTTTCTGTGGCATTAGAAGGTGCAACTTTAATGGGCTTCTTAATAGTTATTTTCAGTGCTAATATCAAGCAGGGAAGCAAATGTAGAAAGAACGATGCTCTGACATTAAACAAAGTCATAGTATTTGAGCTTTCTAAGTAAAGGTAATATATTAGTCTTAACTAAGATGAACATGAAATCTTGACCAAATGCAAAACAACACTGTTCTCTTTGCTTTGTAAGAAGTCCCCCCACCACAGTAGAACAAGGGAAGAGAGGAAATAACAGGCAAAGAGAAGGTGATTTTGGATTTTTAAAATATACAGAATTTTAGAAGAGAAAGATGTGGACAGCATATAAATGGAAAAGTATAGGCCAAAACTTTCCTTTAGCACACTTGAGAGTTCACTGTTTCAATCGTTCGTATAGCAATCCCCCTAAGCATTATCAGAATTATTACACCAATAATACACAGTAGGGTTCATGTACATATCTCATCTATTTAATGGGATTTATGCAAGAAAAGGGGCTAGTTTATGGGCCCTACTACAGCCTGAGGGCTGAATCCAGTCTGCCATGCCCAGTTATCTGACCTGCCATAGAGGTTTTGGAGAGCACCGGCTTGCTCACAAGGAGATTGTTTTGGACTCGCTTGGAGAAAACGATCTCCCTGCACCCCTGCCCCTGCCCGCACCGCCTTGACAGCCCGCACCCATTGCCGGCACCTTTCAATTAGCCCCGTTGAAAAAGTTTGAGGACCCCTGGGCTAGCTGAATGCAAAGCTAGTACTAGGAACAAGGACAGAGAATACATGCAGCATAGGCTACATTTGGATGAAACGGTGAACTAAAATTTAGTGCAATGTAAATGAACAGTAGACAAAGTTGACTTGCTTTAACCTCATCATGGTCATTGGTAACCACAGTTCTGTTTTGGAATGATAAAAATCACAGCTAACTAAAAGAGGACACCGGAAGCTTCCAAGTTCTTACCCTTGGTAAGAGAAAGGAGGGATATAAGCTCATGAGGAACCTAGGCTTGTTCCATCATGTTAAATCATAGTTTAGCATTATGCCCAAATATGGCCACAATTTTTCATTCACACCTTCAAAGTCATCTTACACCTTCAAAGTCATCTTACAATTATAGATTGTTGTTCCATTATTCTTCAACCTAGAAAACTGCATTGATCTCTTTTATCGCCTGGGAGAACTACTTATAACTCTTTGGTTGCTAGAACAATAAAGAGAGCATTTTTCTCCAGATGTAGACACAGAATCTGACTAGTGATTGACTATGATGCTCCCCAACAGCACAATCTCTTACACTTGTCCAATTCAAGCTTAAATAAGGACTGTCCTAACCTATCTGCAGCATTTTCCTTCAATGAACAAGGAAAACTTGCTCAGAAAAGGAAATGAAAGCTAACTGCATATAGACACCAAAATGTCCAGAAGCCAGAGGGAAAAAGCCAAAATCCATAGTTAATGGAATTACTTGATAAGGACCAATCAAAATATAACAAAACACTGTGCAAGCTTCTATATTTAAAAACTCTTCAGGCTAAGTGGTAGAAGAGGCAAAGGATGGTGAAAGAAATATTACAATCTGATGCAAGTTTTTAAATTAAATCAGGTCTTGCAACTATATGGTCTACAATATAGATTCAGTTTATATATCATGACTGCAGATTAAACATATGGGTAGCATATCACAGCAGCACTAATTCATGTCTGGGAAGTAAGTTTTCCCCTCCTTTTAACTTTGCAGTCATGGAATCAGCATACATTTTCTCTCCATTTAATTACCAGTCGCAAACTGTGTAGGCATTCCCCAGTTTTAGAAGAAACCACAGAGGTGGCAGAACTGGAAAGAGAAAACTGTTGTTTCTCAAAATGTCTTCATTCACTTCAGCTCATTCTGTTTCGTTCCTAAGCTGTTTTTTTTTTTTTTAAACTATCAGGGAACTGTAGCAATAAGTTTTTCAAAAAGCTGGAAAGTTAGTATTTCCCCTTTCTAGAGCAGCTAGAGACCTAAGGAAGTATTCAAAATGTGTAGGGGACCAAAAACTGTCACTTCAAACACTTGAAATCGAGAGGATTATATTGCTGCTACCATTTCACAGTACCTACTTTTCTTTTTTTAACCAGTGATTTTGAACTGACAGCTCAATAACTGTGCACAAATTAGCCTGTACACAGTCCCACCCATTCCTTCTATGTTGCCTTTGCATTTCCCCCACCTTTGACAGCTGAAACTTACAAGGACATCAGCCAGGCAAGATTACATATATCAGACAGTCTAAGTGCCCACATGAGGTCTGAAAAACAAAACATTTTTTTCTAAATGAACATGGTTCTGCAGCCAAAACCCAAAAATGTAACCTTAATAGTGCATTTTTCCAGTGGTGAATGCAGGTAAGCAGTGATTAGAGCAGGGGAGAAGAGATAAGCCAGGTTCTGCCATGAAGGACACTGGTATGTGGCCTAGAGAACAGAAGTATTACTTCTAAATCATGAGTATAGAGGAATACAAATCAAGTATTCCTCTATACTCCTCACTAGTCAAATCTCATCTGAAACACTGAGTCCAGTTCTGGGCACCAAGATTTAAGGAAGATGCAGGTAAATTAGAAAGGGTCCATGAGGCCAACAAAAATGATACAGGGTTTGGAAACACTGCCCTATGAATAGAGACTGGGAGAACTGGGCATGTTCAGCCTTGAGAAGTGAAGACTGAGAGGGGGCATGGTATCCCTCTATAAGTACTTCAAAGGTTGTCACAAATAGGAAGGTTAAGATCTCTTTTTGCTGATGCCAGAGTGTAGGACATGGAATACTCAATTCAAGTTGCAACAACCCAGCCTCAGGCTGGACATCAGAAAAAGCTTTCTCACTGTCAGAGGACAGTGGAACCAGATGCCTAGAGAAGTGGTAGGCTCGCATACACTAGAGACATTCAAAAAGAAACTGGACAGCTATCTGAGTGGGATTGTGTAATGAGGTGTCCTGCAACAACAGAAGGTTGGACTCGATGGCCTTCATGGCTTCTTCCAACTCTATCATTCCATGATTCTCCTTAAAAAAGCATTTCAAACTCATGTTTCCACAATAGATCTGATATCCCATGTGAAAAAATGCACGTGAGGTGTACAATGGGTATACAAAAGACAAGGATAGCCACCCCTGCATCACTCCTCCATTCTATACTGTTTGGAGCTATGATACACATACTTCTGCCCTGTAGTGTGAGCTCTAATAAGTTTATGGTTGAGGTTCCATGTGAACAAAGGGCTTTTGGATTCATAGCTATGTTGATCTGAACGGCTCTACATTCATTCTTACCTACACAAACTTGGAAATGGGAGTGGAGTGTTATCCAAAGCCACTGTATGAAAGATTCATCATCACATTACAGTTGAACTTTTCTTTCTAGAGCAGCAGTTGATAACTAATCATCAGAAATCAACCCAGCTGAGAGGACCAGTTTCGAAAACATATCATATAGACACAAATATGCCTATTATGAAAACTCCATAAACTGGCAAGGACCATTGCAATAAATGGAGAAGGAGTTCCTACAGGTACAGCACAGCTATTCCTCACCTTCAATCATAGAAGACTGCCTAATTTCCCAGGACTAAGGATGTGATCATCTGATGCTTGAGAGCTCCACACTATACCATGGCAAATTCTCTTGAGGCTTAAGAAGATGAGCACAAAGAGATGAGATGCAATTTGTTAAATATAGTTCTTATCTTTCTTGGGAAATCCAGAGTTGTGTTTTATTACCTACAGGATACAACATTGGGTTAAAAAAAGATCAAAGAATAATTGCTGCAATGCTCCTCCCCCCACAATTTTAAAAGAATAACTAGTACTAAGTAGACAGCATGTATATGAAGATCCATTACTTCTTCCAGCGCAGGCTAAGAAAAATGTCATAATAAAAGTTTGCCAAGTTCTTAGGATGCATTCAGTGCTAGTGTTGATGGTCCTTGAGAAGAGATTAATCTCAACTATCCCATTAAAATAAGCCATGCATTGAGCAACTTGCCTAATAGGCACGAACAACCAGGAATATGAGTCAAGCTAGTAATTTTTGCAGACTCCTTTACAAGATTGTTCTAAAAATTCCAGGGGTGAAGAAAAGGATACAGACTGGGGTGGGCAGAGGGTCTGAGGGTAACCTGCTATCTCCCAGAAACTACTGTGTAGTCCAAATGCCACCCTGAAACTTCTGCTTTGGTAGCAATTTGACATTAGCCAAAACAACTGCATCTTTATTTTAAAACGGTGATAAACCACCCAAACAGTTTCAGCCACTGAGACTTGTGTGTATTCTCCCTCACACACTTTTTTTTAAAGATAACATGTGCACATACTGTAATAGACATAATCTTGCAGCAGACATTCCTTGGGTAAGAAGTAAGGAGAAATACCTCATAAGATGGTATTTGCCATCTGCAGTGCATTTTTAAGACTACTTATATTTTCAAATATATATAGCCTGCTGCTTGATTAACCAGAACATTTGTTTCACAAAATATCTTTTTAAATTAAAAATCACTTCATTTCTGAGATTAAGCATGAGAACTCTGCTTGAGATCCTATAAAACTCAGCTTTAAAGAAGACTAGATGTTTCAACGGTGAATCTGCCCTTGTGGTAAGAAGAAACACATTCAGAACACTATCCTATGCAGGCTTGGATAGAAAATAGGTCCAAAACTTCCATAATTTTCCATTTTAAAGATTGCATATTCATGCTATCCTAAAGTTTATTTGCAAGGTTCATACAGGGTTGACTAATTTAAAACAAAGCAAGTAAGTCAAAATGGTTGACTTAAGGATATTTTATTTATAATAAGTACTGACTGTTATTATGAATTGTTAAATATGTTTATTTTCAACATTTGACATCTAGAACAGAATAATGAGAATTGGAAAAACTGACTTCAACTGAATGTTCTGTGAGGTGAGGATAGGCACATGTAAACCCCTAGCCCTGAACTTCGGAAGAGAGGGGATGTGCTGAAGGATCACTTATGCCTCCTCTTCCTCCCCACATAAATCTTTCACCTGACCTCCCAGGATCAATTCACACAAGTTCAGCAGGTATTACAAGGCTTCCTGGTGTAATGTGTTCTCTCTGCCCTTCTTACCAACTATACACACTGTCTCTCAAGCACACTCATATAATCTACCTGTCCATACCCCCTGCCCCAACCCATCATATACTGGCATCTGTATACTTCTCTTCTCTCAGCTATACTCAATCTTTCAAGATCTCAATAAAATTCTCACCCTCTGGATCAACCCTAACCCCTCTTTCTCACAGTTATTTAGCTCCCACCCATTCAGACATATAAGTCATTGAACACTTCCCACTGCGTTTGCTTTCATTAGGCTCCTGTAACCCTACACGCATCTCCCTAGTTTTTCCCCAGTGGCTTCCTTGACACTTCAGGCTTAGCACAGTTCTCTTTAGACCCCCAGCTTACCAAACAGTAGAGATTCTCTTTTCTGTTGTGGTTACTTTCATCTGCTAACCCTCTGCCTTTCCCAAGAATACCCATGAGTCCCACTTTTGGCTGAGATAGGTATTCATAGGAAATAAAGACAGCAATGGCTGGAGACCTTCACTTTGTTTTAAAGTAACACTTGTTTTTAAACAGATTTCAGGAAGGAGGATACTTCAAAGAATACCAAGAAAGGAGTCCAGGGGGCACTGGTGCCTATGGGCAGCATACTGTGTGCCCCTGACCTAGAAGTACAGAAAAAGCTTTGTATATAAAATGTCACATGTTCAATGGCTAAGTAAAAGGATTAAACAGCAGGTGGTGTTTAAAGAGATTTGCTGAGACCCAAGAGGACCACTGCCAATAAAATAGGCAATGCTGGGACTGATGGACAAGTAGTTTGCCTTGGGTAAAGGCACCTTCCACCGTTCGTACAAAGGTACCTTGGTGTTATTTTAAGCAAACCATCGTTCTTTAAGTACAGCAGACTTACATTAAGGAATAGTTATAAAGAGATGCTGGACTAGACTCACTCCAAATAAAGGGCACTCAGACCCCATTGAAAACAGTAGTCATAAATGACTTCCATGGTTTCCGAGTGCTAATGACTTGGCCTGGATGCAAAGCTATTATTTGTTAATTTACTGCATTTGTATGCCACCCCAGAAGGTTCTCTGATTGGCTCAAAGTGCAATCATAACAATGATACAGGTAATAATAGACAATAGCTAAAACCATTAAACATAATACAATAAAAATGCTATGTAAAATACAATAGGAATATAAGCACAGTATAATCAACAATAAACCAGCAGCAAGACCAATAAATCATAATCTAAAAACAAATATTAAATAAATGTCTTAACTTGGTGCCAAAAGCAAGTTAATGTGGCTGCCAGTTGCACTTCCTTTGGAAAGGAATTCCAAAGGTGAGATGTGATGACAGAGAAGGCCCTTTTCCTCACTAATCCCCCCTCTCCTCACTGGGAGAGAGGTTCATAAAGGAGGGCCTCCACTGAGCATCTGAGTGGTCTGGTTGGGATATATGGAAACAGGCATTCCTTTACATAACTTATTCTGAATACTTGTGAAATGCTATTACAGTGGTACCTTGGTTCACAAACACCTCACTTCACAACCAAATTGGGCCGTGAACAGAAATTTCAGAAAAAAATTAGCCCATGTTGTAAACTCTGCATCGGGTGATGATCGTGATCATGCCCGTCTTCCCTGCACAAGTGCGACAGTGCTCAAGGGGCGGAAGGCGGGGAGATGGCTGCAATCGCCCCCATGTTCTCTCCCATAGACGCAGCCCATCTATGGCCGTGATCACAGTCATGTTTGTGCAGGGAACACGGAAGCAATCCGGTTGTGCTTGGGGGTGGGGGGTGAGGGTGGAGATGGCTGTGATCTTTGTTGTTCTTTGTCACTTTGCTTTAAATTTGTGTGATTAAAAATAGTTACAAAATGGATTAACCTTATTTACATTGAACCTTATGAGGAAGTTTGACTTGGGTCACAACCAATTTGGGTCGCGACCAGAGAAATCGAACAGATTAAGTTCGTGAGCCAAGGTACCACTGTATACTGTATTATAAATCACAAGCCAGTATGGTGTGGTGGTTAGCACTGGACTGGAAACCTGGGAAATCCAGGTTCTAGTACTCCCACCACCATGAAGCTCACTAGATGACTTTGGGCCAGTCACTCATTCACAACCTAAACTATCTAACAACAAACTTATGAGGATAAAAAAGAATGGAGAGGAAGACTCTAAACTTCTTTGAATACCTTGCAAGAGGGGAAAAAGGGATATAAATGCAATATAGAGAGCTAGTGTGGTGTAGTGGTTAAGAACATGGAACTGGGGCTCAGACGATCTGGGTTCTAGTCCCCGCTCAGCCATGGAGCCAACTGGGTGACTTTGGGCCAGTCACAGACTCTCAGCCCAACCTACCTCACAGGATTGTTGTTGTTGTGGGGATAAGATGGAGGAGGAGATATCAGCTGACTTGAGTCTTTTGTAGGAAAAAGGCAGGATATAAATCAATCAATCAATCAATCAATCAAATGATGATAACCCAAAGTCAGATTTAACACATGGGGTAACCTGCTCTGGTAAGATACTATTTCTCATCCTTGATGGTTATTAAGATGAAGAGGCAGCAGAAGCAAGATTTTCCTATCATCTCTCAATGGCAAATCACAGTTCAAGGTCATTCATGGAAGTGTCCAAGTGACTCATGCTTAAAGCCTCCTTTAGCAACTTCCAAAATGCAGAACATACCTGCCTGTCTTGAAAAGGGACTTTTCTAGACATGTTAAAATTGGTACAAGCCCATCCTAGGTTTTCTACTATACCTGTCTAATGGGTTTAATACTGAGTCAGCCATGCATGAATATACTGGGAAATGAGTTTATTAATCAAATTGCTAAACTGTTTAAATACTTTCAAATGAGGGATAGGCACTTAGGACTTTGAACCCAAGCCCAGCACTAGTAAGCGTTGTCCTGACCACATCTCTTATATTCTATTAGGTGGATGAAGAAGAATTACTGCAGAAAAGGAAGAGTGTACGGGAAGAGATTCACAAAAATCTTATTCTTCAATGTATTCAGAACTGAATTCCCCCCAGTGTTTTAGGAACATTTGCTATGTTTACTTTTTTCCCCAACTTTTTAACACTAATTAGGCATAAAGGTTAATGCTGGAGTCCAATGCTACCCCTATAGGGGCCACTGAGTCTGGGGACACTTCTCTTGGTACTCACAAGGCCCACTGTTCCTTATACATGCACATACACCCCCTAGTTGACTGGTGCACAGCAGGACATCCAGCTGCTTTCAAGCCTTCCCTTTGCCTCAGGACCCTTCTGGTCATACAAACATTCTTAGAACATAAAGATGGGAGTGGGTGGAAAGGGAAGCCATTCCTTTTTTCTGGAATTAAAACAATAAAAAACCAAGGTAATTGTGGGCAGGAGAGGGAACACAGTGATAGGGGAGCATGTAAAGGGATTTTGGGAGTGGTGGAAGTGTACATAGGGCTTCGGGTCAGTGAAGCACTGGAGACCTATGCATGGTGCAGTCTCAACAGGAGAACAGAGGCTGCAGGAGGAGAAACGTAGGACATGAGACATGTAACAAGGGGAAGTTGACTGGCACAAAGAAGAAGAGGTAAGAGAGAGTTCACTTTTTGTGAGTTAGATATCCTTTGTAAGTAAAAAAAAAAAAGTGGGTTCAAAGGAATGGCTAGATGTTGGGACTCTTAACCCTTGTTCCCAGCAAGTTACTTGGATTTTTTTAGTATCTTGTCTTCAGGAAAATGTGTCTTTTGACAGATTCTCTAGAAAAGCTGTTTTGTAAATAAGGATGGCTCCATGGCGCCATTTCATGACTGTACTTGTAATGCTCAATATTTGGTGCCTGTCAGCACCAAAAGATTGGAGATCTATGAGTTCCTTATGAATCTGAAGTACTGTCCTAGGCTGCCATGCTTCTCCTAGTTGATGTACTTAGAATATATCAACTTTAACATGAATTAAACCATTTAATAGTAAGACTGCAGTCCTGCCAAGCCTACAGGTTTTGCGGTCTGAAGAATGACAGCTATTGGACAGCTATACATAAAAATAATAATAAGATGCAAAGTATGGGGGAATCAGTCTTGGAAATGCAATGGAAAGTAGAACCGAAACTATTTTATCAGTAATCAATAAGTGATTAAGATATAAGCTATCTATGGCTAAGTCACTTGGGGGGGGGGGGAGTTAATTATCACTTTGAAACTGTCCTGTCCCTGATGCTATATTCATTACTCTACTTATTTTTTAAAATAATATATATTCTGGGGGAGAGTAGATTTTCATGTTTCCCATCACTTCCTCTCTCTGCTCAATATTTACAGCATGTTTGCAGTAGGATTTTCTGTACTTTTACACCATCACATTCACACACTTTCAGTCTGACCCACCTCACAGGGCTGTTATGAGGATAAGATTGAGAGGAGGAGCAGAATGAGAATTGGGTAAGCTGCCTTGACTTGCTTGGGATGAAAAATGGCAGGATTGAAATATTATATTATTAATATATTATAACAACATGCACGATGAGCAAGTAGGAAAGCACTGAATCCAATGGTATTAGCAATACTCACCTGTTTCTTCAGCTGTCACTTAAAATAGATAAATCTCTGAAACTATACAAGAGGAAATATAATTGGAACTATGCAAGTCATATTTACTAGTCTAATGGATTTCACAGCCAACATAGATTTGCATATCGTTTCTGAATAGCATCTCCCCAGAACACAGAACTTAAAGAAAAGCAAGCAGCTGTTTTAGCAAGCTCTGGCCCTTGTACAAATACTGAAGCATTAGCTCCATTAACAAGTCCATTAAGCCATGCCAATTACTTGCAAGGGGCAGAGAGAGATGTGTTATTAAAGAGACATTTTGAACTACCTACGTAAGAGCATAGTATTAAGTAATAGAGAAATATAAAAGAAACAAAGACACCTTCTCACATTAAGTTTTGAAGCAATGAGAAAATTCCAACATGCTTTTATCCTTCAAGTCCTGACGTAAGACCGTTTATAAATCTGCTTGCTTCTATGACAGATAAATAAAATCTCTGATTGGCTTACAGTTCATAGTCTTCTCCTCTCACAAGATCACTGAGCTAGAATACTGAGGGGAGTGGTTCCACCATCCCCAAGCTCTAGTACATCTCTGCATATCCAGCAGATATTTTTGAGGGGGATTCTACCTACATACATATTTGACAAATACATAGAGGTCAGGGCAGAAGTGCACAGCACACCTGCACAGTAGAATTACTGGACTTCACCTCCTCCAAAGCCAGAACAAAGATGCAACAATTTTGGCACAGGAAAAAGAGTGCTGCACTTCCATTTTTAATTAGCTTACTTTCTATCCATATTGGGAAGGGGGGCTTACAAGTAAAAACCAACTAAGTGTTTTGCTGTGGGGGAGTTGGCAGTTGGAGGCTTGTTAACCTGGCTGTATTAGATGCTCAAATGCACACACTGACCTTCAATGTAAACAACTAGATGAGTATGATTTCCCTTTCCTGAAAATAACTGCAACTCATACCTAACTTAATGTAAATTTGGAGTCATATTCAGGTCATATTCATTAAGTTTAGGATTATACTTGTTGTTCATATACATGTTGCTCATATTAATGAAGTGCATATATAAAAACAGAATGGCTATCACCTATGAGAATATTTGTATTCCAGTTGTGTTCTCTTGCTGGTTTATACCAATAGACACTAAAGTACATTATCAATTATATTATAATAATAATATTAAACAAGTATTTTTGTGGCAGCTATTGAAACAACATTCTAAAATACACAGGCCTGAGGTACAGAATTTTTTAAATCCTAAGGAAACAAACAAGGCATTAATGTGGTACTGAAAAGAATATAAGGAAGGTGTCATCGAGTCTTTCTATAAACCAGGGCAACACCAGCAAAAATGCAATTTCTTCAGCAGTCACCTAATTTTCATGGACCACCCATAGACTAGCCTCTGCAGATGATTGTTAAACAATTTGCATTGGTGTGATAGATTTGTAAAATTTAGCTGATCTGAATTCAAACTGTGCAGGGCTCCAGAGGCTGAGGTCAGCATTCTGAATTGGACACAGAAACAAACTGGGAACCACCTCAGATAAGGAAGCTAGCATATGTTCAAATTGTACTTTCATCTTTCAGCCCTACTATGGACTACCTTAAGTTTCCAAATCATTTTCAGACTGTCCCACATACAAAGAATTCTAAATCAATTCCAATATCAGAATTATGATGTACGGCTAAGTTTACTGACTGCCTTTCATGTAGCTGTTAGTTTAATAGCAATGATTCAAACAAATTTCAAGATGTGTTTGGAAAACCACTTTTAAATTATTTTATACACAATAAAACCTGCTTCTTCTCACCTATTATTTCAACCTTTGGTAGAGCAATTCTGATACAAGATCCCAAATTTCTACTTTTGAAATTAGTTAAGATGCTGTGCAGAAATTTAGAAGAGAATAAGAGGCAAGAAGAGGGAGGGTGAAAGCTATCATCTACCAAAGTCAATAGAAATACTCCTGGAGTTTGTTAAATGCACTGGATTTTGACATAGAGGAAGCATTTTCAGATTTGAGCATCTTAATAAAAGGGAAGAATACCAGCAATGCATGTTCACTTGGGAATAATTATATTTAGCAAAATGCTCCAGTTTTCAAAGAGCTTGCTCATTTTTCAATTGTTAAAATTGGCTAATTCACTTACATTGAGCTGGTGCATAGATACCCACTACTGGGTGGTAGTCTGATCACAAAGGTTGTAATAGTAGGACTACCACCACATAAACATCTGGCAAAATTCTAAGAATTCATGCTGGGATTAAAGTTGGAGCCCATATACAAAAAAGGCTGAACCCTAGCATGCTAAACTATACAACACACTTGAAAAAAAAAGCTTGGAATTAAAGCAATTCACATGCACAGGCACCTCTCTGAAGGGAAGATCAGGTATGATCTAGAAAGCCATGATAAATTTACATGAAAAGTTTTGGGTGCAACTGCAAGTATACTCTTCCTTGAGGCAGAAAGTGGTCTATATTTAGTCGTTTACTAGCTTAAATCTGTGTAACAAAGCATCTGACAAATAATTTCAAACAACTTTGTACTCTTAACAAGCACTCAATGTCATGATGACAGAAATATACACCCATTTCAAAAAGGCACCAGGAATGATTTCTTTCTTGGGCGAATGCTATTTGGAGGGGGGGGGAGGTTAATTATGTTTTCAATGACACAGATTATGGAAACAAAACTGACTTGTCCCCTCTTGAAAACAGTGTGTTAAAGTGATAGTAGTGGATGTACACTTGGAAAAGTATGATGTAGTACCCTTAACAACAGCAATTGATCAAGACTTGAAAACTTGCTGTCCATAGGATTTCAGAAGGCAACAGGTCAACAGCTTTAAAAATACTTACAATAATCTGTTTCCCAAACTCAAAAGAATTTATATTAATTCTAATTAGGTAAACAGGCTTTCCTTTAACAAGTGTCATCAGATCAGTAATAGGGGCTCATGTTGCCCTTATCTGGGCTTATGTGTCCTCTCCCTATCTCCAAAATGCATTATAGCATGTAATTTCAAGCAGATTTCTTTTATCTTCAAAAAGAGCCAGCAATCAATTCCATGGCTTTTTCATCAAACTATTTTTGAGTATTTCAATAAGTGTCTTAATGTACCAATACAGCCAATATTTTGAAGACAAAAAGAACTTCCTTTGTTTAAATGCAATTTAATTACTGAGGTAGGCAATTCATATATGCCCCCAAATTTAAGACTGTACATCACTATC
Source organism: Varanus komodoensis (assembly GCF_004798865.1). Taxonomy (NCBI): domain Eukaryota; kingdom Metazoa; phylum Chordata; class Lepidosauria; order Squamata; family Varanidae; genus Varanus; species Varanus komodoensis. The sequence continues at coordinate 5,692,029 of NW_025335889.1, forward strand.
GATACACAGATGTATACAAAAACAAAAAGTTTTAAGCAAGCAGCACTAGACAAAACTTTCAAATGATGGAAGCTACTGACCTCCAATGGATTGGACAAAATTAAGTCACTTCTCAAAGTTGTAACTTTTTATTAATTTTCCAGGCAAAAATATCAGGACTCATGAAAGCAACTGCAACAAAAGTTGTGTTTAGGCACCCTTGGCTACTATACAAATGTACACACACTTCAAATTTACTTTTCATTTCATGTATAAAAGTGAGATGCCAATGTACATACATGTTTCAAAATCTCAACCCCCCTATAAAAAGATATTTGCAACATCATGCACATGGTCTGAAAAACACAGTTTCCAACTATGAACTTCATACCCACATTTTGAAAGGGTGAGTGGGAAGGATCTTGACTCTAAGAACTTACAGAAGTAGGTGGCTGCTGGAGTATACATTCTTCAACAGAGAATAACCTGGCCTTTATCTGAGGTACATTATGAAAAGACAGAAAGTATTTTCACTGTGTGTTTGAGATAAAACCCTTAAAAGTTTCAGATATCATGCTTATTGCCTCTTTGCTGTACTTCCCTTGTGCACCTCCCATACTTTATCTTTGCTTTTTCATTTCCATTATCAGGCGGTGGAAACCAAACACTCAAACCACAGAATTTTGCTTGCTTTTGCCTCTAGTGTAGCAATGTTAGAAAAGATTGTTCCCATTTTAACAAATCCACAGAAACTAGAAAAATGTTATATGCTTTATTTTAAAAACACTGAAAGTGAATATTCCATTTAGTGGAATATCTTTGGCATCTTACTCATTTTGCCCAATTGTAGCAAACTGGCTTCCTTTGTGTGCCCACTAAAGCCATGGTGTTTTGAAACACATACACAATGTGACAAATAACACAAAAATATGCTGCAGAGAACTGTAACTTTGATTCCAGTTTCCCAGCATTTTTGATGTCTATGCAGTACAAATATTATAAAATATTCTCAATATCATACTCCAGATGTATCAAATAGGTGGGGTTTACATGATCATGGAACAGTAGCTTATTTTCCCTCCTTGCACATTGTTGTGACATCCAAGGTGGGTGGCTGGGGTGCTTAACAAACCACCATGAAACCCATGACTTGCGCTAGGGTTTTCCTTGGTTTGTACAGCACCCCAGCTACCTGCCTTTGCCAGATTAGGATGTCATGGCAACCTACAAGCAGCAAATGATAATGCAGGGAAGGAAAGTAAGTCACAATGACTTATGTTCCTTTTGCGATCATGTAAACCTGCCCATAACGGGCCTGTCTGCACATCATAACAGCATGTCTGTTGGTTGCAAGATGCTTCCAGCAAAGCATACATTGAGCACTAAACAATCCAGCAGTTCAGGTTAGCACATCACACTCAAAACTGAGCCAATTGGAAGCTCTTTACAGTAAACAGGACCAGTGCATATGCTATGTTAAATAATGCATAAATAGCTACCCTAACTATAGATATGATTGCCTGTAACACTGTCATGGTTTATGTTAAGCATAGTTTATGCCTTAGCCATGAATCATCTTAGATAAGCAAAGATCCCCTTATCACCCCCTTTTTCCTGGGGGGTTTTTGTTTCTCTTCTCTCCTACACATTTCTCTCCTACACATAAGAGCAGTTTCATTTTCACACTATTCTTCCTGGACACCTGTGGTTCAGGAGTGCCAGCAGTATGAACAAGTCAGGTTCTGGGTTCAAAAATCACAACAAGCCATGGTTTAAACATGCCAGACTTTGGAAGCCAACAGCAACAACAAATGGTGTCTCTCCACTGCTTTTAGCAGGTTAACAAATAATGGTTTGTTTATAAGGAAGAGTCTGGACATAGGGAAAAGCCAGACTGCTACAAATCCAACCATAACTTAACATTATGTGCAAGCCAGGATATTATGTTCAAACAGCAACCTGACATAGCTTTCTACCTGTCATTCAGCAGGGAGAAACAGTTTCAATGTGAGGAAACAAGCAAAATCAGAAATCAGGATGTTTTCAATCTCTCTATCTAGCCACATACACTATAGTAATTTTAAGAGAGACTGTTTCTAATGCACTGTCAGTCTTGCAGGCCTGGGCCACAACAGTGTGCCAATATCATTATAATGTAACACATGAGGTAGACATCACTTACAGTTTGGTCACTGTTGGAACCTGTTGGAACTTTCCTGATTCTTTCATGTACCTAAGAGTGCTCTGATCAGGGTGTGTATCTAATTATATACATCCAGTCACACACACACAGACACCTCCCCCTCACAAAACAAAACTTTAAATCCACTGGTTTGGAGAGAAGATAATTTTAAAGAGTGCGTCTTAATGCCCTCTGGAAATTCACTGAAAAGAAACAAATCTGCCCCCTGTCCCAAGGCACCAATACTACACACACCTACTGGAGCCCAGAAGGACTCATTTTCAAACAAACATGTATGTAACTCAATGAGAGAAAGATACATTTCAACACTTATAGTTAGATATCTGATCATTTTGCAAGAAGTTAGTTATATCATTCTTCCTCAAATCATGCAGAATTAAAGGATACACTTAATATGGAATAAAACTCATTTTAGATATATGTAACATAGCAGAGGTAGGAAGGCATATAAAGCTATAAACATGAGATTAATTTCTCATGACACATGCTTTGTGATACCCTATTAAGCCAGCAGTTTTAAAGTTTGTTAAGCCAACAAGCTTTTCTAGAAGTCAGTTTTAGGTGATGGTGTAATAATAATGTGAAAGGCCTCTGCTGATTTTCTTAAGACTTCCTCTTCAGAAAAACAAGCATGCCTTCTCTTAGGCCAAGCTTATGCTCTCATTAAAACAACAAGAATAGTCCAGATGCCAGGAACACAGGCATCCTGGCATTCAACAGGTCTTACTTGCACAATTATTCCAAAATGAAATAGGAAAAATTACCATAACTACTTATGAAGTGCTTATTGTAGCTTCCATAATTTTGCAGAGACTGCAACTATGAAAATGAATAAATTCCAGTGCGCTACCCAACAAATGCCTTAAGTTACAAGTGTACTATTTGCTTTCATGCAAATACTTGCACTTGTGTCTTTATTTGAGCTGAAGGCAGTCCTTTGTAAACTGTGAGCCCCATTGTAAATTCTGATTGAACAGTCCCAGAGAGCAGTCTCACTTGTGAAATAAGTGGGATTCAAACTACTGAGCTATTTATGTTTAGTGAGTTCCTTACTAACCCATTACACTGCTGCATGTCAAACAGTTTATTGGGTGAATAGTTGAGTTCAACAAGTTCCTTAGGGATTGTGATCTCACAGAAAGTGGATTCCAAGGGATGCATTATTCATTTTGCTAGTTGGTCATTTGAGGGTTCCATCAAAACATGAGTTGCTGTGAGACAATATTTGCATCTACCAAAAGCAAAAAGCAGAAAGAACACTTGCAAGTGAGGACTTTATTATTAGTGTCAAACTTTCTTAAGATCTGGGTAGAAAGAGAAAAAAAGCCTAACTTCAGGAGCCTATGTAGTAGACAATTTGACACTACTAATAATGCCAACGTAAGCACCTTCTAGTGCAGGGGTCCTCAAACTTTTTCAATAGGGGGCCAGTTGACAGGTGCCAGCAGTGGGCGTGGGACACCAAGGTGGTACCAGTGGGAGTGGGGGGGCGGGTCGGTGTGGGAGCAGGGCACACGCATGTGTGCAGGCAGGTGGGTGCAGGGCGAGGCATTGACTTGCTCGCAACTCGCAAGAAGATTGTTTTCTCCAAGTGAGTTCCAAAACGACCTCCTTGCGAGCAAGCCGCTGCCGGGCATGTGCATTGCGAGGTGCCGACTGTTTTCTCTGAGCGAGTCCAAAACAACCTCCTCATGAACAAGCCACCCATGCGCGCGCATGGCAAGTGCAAAACCTCTGGGGCAGGCTGGTTAAATGGGCATGGCGGACTGGATCCGGCCTGCAGGCCTTAGTTTGAGGACCCATGTTCTAGTACAACACCAACGGTATTCATTGGCATGACAGGTTTCCCCAGAAGATCCATTGTGCCAGCAAATGCTATCCCTATTGCACTAAAGGTTGCCTATCCTATAATAATAAAGTTTATCTTAGTGGTAGCTAGCATGAAATTAGATATTGCCATTTCTTCTGAAATTTCCCCCCATGCTTATTCATTCCATGATCACAGCCAAGTGGGAATGATGTATTACAACAGGACACTACATGTAACCATTAGGCTACATAACAAAGAGGGAGGGAGAGGCCAAGCATCCATCTGAATTTACTTTGAACAGGGTAGGGGAGAGAATGAGAATATGTTCAGATTAGCTAAGGAACCAGAATGCTTCCTTTATTGACATGCTGTGCTATTGGTTTCATTGCCTGCTAGTACAACATAGCAAGATCTAGTCTGGCTTCACAGAATTGCACATCCTTAGAGGAAGCAGAATGTGAATGGCAATAAGGATCCCTATCTGTGTATTAGCCCCATTAGTCAACTATGCATGACTACACTTGGGCAAAGGACAACAAGCCTGCTTGAACTACATTTCCTTCCCTCATGTGACCCGTGTGAAACTGTACATACCTTTCATGCCTTATTTTAGCTTAGCATTAATTATCAGTCAGTTAGAGAGCTGTAAACCCATTGTTAGTGTAAACCCATCTGAATATGCCCAATCAGGGTATCATTTATGGAAGAAGGATTTTATTTCTTTAACTTCTGAACCATCAGTTCAGGACAACAATGTCGCAAAAGATTTTGCTCCTTCCCTCCTCAGAGAATTTCACGAAGGGGAGTGCTACCTTCCTTCTATAAAGAGAAACAGAAGATTTTACAGAGAACTGTTGACTTGACATATTCCTTTTGAAGAACTAGGAAATGTAATTGTGAACAAAAGTCCATACACGAACATGTTATAAAATACAACATTTCCTTCTTACTAAGCCCTACAGATGTATTTAAGACTCACTCTGATTTGAGAGGTATGTGAAGCAGACATATTTTAAACGGAACAGTTTGCTACAATAAACCAAACACCAGGCACAAGCAGTATTAGAAGGTTAAGGGGCTACAGCACTCCTAGCAGAACCTACTGAAGGATACTCCCCAACTAAGTTAAACTGATGACTGCAGCAAAAATCATACTGATCTTGGAAGAAAATATGGTGAAAGTGCTAGATTTGCGAGCAGAATCACCTTCTCAGTAAAACTCCTTTCCCTGAAAACAATGCTCAATTTTTTGCTGGCATCACCACCACAGACTTGGTGGCAGCAGAGGGGGCAGCCACAGGAGGTCATAGGAAGATGCAGAAGGTCCGCATGCTGCTCTCCAATTTAAGCAGCTATTGATATAGTAAAGGAAAGCAAGTAATTGGATGCAATGAATGTGAGATTGTGCACATACATCTTTAATATGTTGGGTATCCAAAAATTTTAGCTTATATAGGCAGCTAGTTAAATGTGCTCAATCCAGCCTCCATCTCTTCCCCAACAGTAGAGAAGACTGAAAACTCATGATGGGTTTAGAATACCTTCAAAATCCAGAAGACCTGAAGGGAAGAGGCCTTGCTTACTGCAGGAATGGCAGGCATTTACTCTGCAATTTTCAGAAAAGGGGATGGATTCTCTCTATAGTAACACTGGTGAAATATTTTGTGTACTCATGTATTAACAGGCAGTACACAAAGGCCAGATGGGCTTGAAGGTGGGTGTACATGATCCTGTTATCTCATACACAACAATTATATGTACTTTGTCCATGTGAGCCTGTAATTTTTCTTTCTTCCTGCAAATGTGGGCTAAGAGAGGCTTTGATGACTGAACAATTTGCCCCAGTAAATAGCAGACACAAGATAAACCAGGAAGAGAAATATTCATAAAACAAGAAGCATCACATTTTACTGTAAAAATGGATTCAATGTCTGTTTAGCAAAAGTTAATGTGACAGAACAGCAGCAGCTACTCAGCTCATCCAAGGTCCTTCAAAACCCAGTAAAAAGATTTACTGAATGAGGAACACATTTCTGAACCATGCTTGCATGTAACCAGTTCACTGAAGAAATGCAAACTGTTTAAAATCCAGGGCTGTGATATGCACTATCACACAGCAATGATGTGAGGAGCAAATTTTCCCAAAACAGACTTTCTAGTGTTTTCTGGGGGAAAATGTTTTATGAATGTATTAGTAAAAATGGATGCATGTCAAGAACAGATACAACAACAGGCAAGCTTGGCAGTTTCAAAGTAGTTATTAATGTTTTTCAGGTGATTATCTCTAGCAAGTATGTGAGAGAATACATATATATAATTGAAATATATACATGCCTCAGAGTGAAATGAAACTAATAAACAGTGACAGCAAAGCTGAAGGTGCCCAACAAACTTAGTGGAAAAGTTGAACTTTGCTGAAATAGATGAGCAGTTGTCAGGATATAAGGCACAGAGCTTTGGACTTCTAAAGTTAGTCAATATTGTAAACCATTTTCAGTACCTTTCATTTTTTCTTAAATGTAAGCAGTGTAAGGTAAACACATGCTACTGGGCAATATCCAATTATGTCACTCTGCTTTCATCATTGATCTAGTGCCAGTGTAAGATTCGTGCAATACTGTGTCGTATACAGTATGGACATTGCACTAGAAGTTGCTTGAGTTAAAACTACAGCCATGGCATAAATGGAATAGCAAAGAAGGATACTGGCATAATGTCATTCATTAAAAAAAGAAAAAATCTCATTACTATTTACGAATAAAGAACAATAATTCAGCAGCAAACAATTAAAAACTCCTTTATGTTGTTATAACTATGCCAATAAAAGTTATAACAGCATTTAAATTATGCATTTTAAATATTATAACTATTTTCAGTTATAACATCTAAATAATAAAACATTTAAAGCATTCTTTGATTTCCCTCTTTGGAAAATGGAAAACAAATGTAAGTGATACATACCTTTTTGAAGGTTTGATTTCTAAATACACGTAAAATAAACATGCTAAACATCTAGGGCAGGAGTGGGCAACATCTGGCTCTCCAGATGTTCTAGCCATGGTATCTATTGGCTCTAGTCTGCACAGCTAATGGAAGGGATGATGGGAATTGCAGGGAAAAACATCAAGAGGGCCAAATCTATGCTCTAGGTCATCAAACCATTTTCTAAAGCAAATTGAAAATCTACCTATGCAAATTGGGAAAATTTCAAGAAAATCCACATCACTGTTAACTATAACCACTACACTAAAGGATCCTGCAAACAATTGCATATATAATATGGCAGATGTTTTAGAAAATGTGAGTATCTTCTACAGTTTCAAAACCACTACTTCCAACTGCATGAACTACTAACTGTCATACAAGTTCCGTGTAGTCTTGTTAAGTGTCAGTGTTCTTCAAATGGTGCATTTTTAAAATGTTACTACACAAGACGCTGCTGAAGCTACAAGACTGGATTTTCTTTGGACATATATTTTGTTGTTTGTTAATAGTTGTATGTCACCCAGAGAGCTGCAGCTATTGGGATACCCAGAAATAAAATAAATAAAATGTATATAGTAATTTACTTCAAAAAATGAAAGGACATCTGTGGACAATGCATCACTGAATTGTGACAACCAAAATAATAATAATAAAAAAAACGCAAAAACCCAAAATCAAATCAAATCAAATAAACTGTATCAAAAATAACAAACAGGAAGCAATGCAAGTTTCCCTGTCACTTTTGTAAATCACTATGATCTTTTAAAAGCAGAACCAAGTCACATCACTTGGCAGAGTTAATAATCAAGTAACCTAATTCAGTTTATTGCCAAATATCAGCCAAAGAACTCAGCAATGTCAGTGAAAGATCTTCAATTTTTTCTCTCACTTAGCAGATTAAGTTTATTCACAATAGAAAGGTAAAGAGTGAAGTAGATTGACAAAGGTCACATACTAGTTCAGCTATACAGCTAGATAAAAGGATTCTAAGAAAACCATTCTTGAAGAAAATAAGACTAAAAGCTGTTGTTATGGACTGTATTTGGGTTGACATACTTGGAATTAAGAAGTGTTGTTAAAAAGGAATGCATTTCCAAATAACTGGCTGATATAAGAAAATGAAAGCCGAGTCCCAAAATATTTTTGGGGGGTGGCGTGGGGTGTTATCAGAGACAGGCACTTGCTATTAGAACCACAGATTTTAAATATTAAAGGTCTCTCAGCGGGTAAAGTCCACACTTTTCTATTTAGTCATTACTCAACTAGCATAAGACTAAATGTATATTTCATGTGCTAAATAGATTTTACCATTTATTCAGGTCTAATATCAGTTTTTAAAGTTAATATTCCATTATGGTTACCTTTTATATTCCAAGCAATTCAGAGTTTATCACAAATATCATATAAACATTTTTCAGTATCACCACAGAACTTGATTTAGACATATTTAAACATAATTATATTTTTAAAAAGAAGCAGTTGGGTACCAAGAACATAAAAAGAACCATACTGGATCAGACTTGAAGGGCTTTCTAGTCCAGCATTATATTTCCAACAGCAGGACATGTGTGCAATGGTACCCTGTAACTCATATTCCCAGCAATTGGTATCCAGGAGTGTATTACCTTTAATATTTGAAGCACTATATAGCCATCATGTCTAATACTCACTGAAAGCCTTACCCTCTGTCAATTTGTCTAATCCAAATACATGTACTATGGAACAGATCATGCTGTGCTCACTAAGACTTATTTCCAAATAAAATAAACATGTTTTGGAAGACATGGCAAATGTGTTTCAATGAGGGTTCAAATAATCTCCAAATCACAGAATATATAACTTCATTGTTTCACAAACATCATCTTTCATTACCAATAGTCAGTCCAATCAGCCCCACCCCCCCAAAAAAAACCCCTCAGTCAAGGAAACAATTCACTGGGGAATTTAAAGGAAGCCTACCAGTGGTTTTTCCTATGTTCTTAACATCCCCAAAAAGTAAAAATGTAGTTTGCACATGACAAAAAAGTTACTGTAAGGCATCCAGGTTGCTGACTTTTAGTAATTCCCCATCATAGCTGAAAACTGTATTTACCTGCAGAATGAGAACAGCCATGTCCTGCAATAAAAATTCAAGAACTGAGAGGTAACCTGGATTCTAACACACATGCTGCTGTTAGTTGGGGAAAAACTACCTCACTGGAAAAGTGTCCAGTTTTGAGATACCACACTGTACACAACATTTTCCTTGGCTTGACAAACAAATATATGTTGAGAGAATCATACACACATGTTGCATACTTCTCATTAATCTAGGGGTCGTTTGTTTTGTATGTCATATGTTCATGATAATAGTATGTGAGCTCTATCTTTCAAACAATCAAGTTCTAGGAGAAAGAACTTTTGGGGCCAACTTGCCTGCCACAAGAACTTCTTTTAAGGGCATAGTGTGACTACAAATGTTTAGAGAAAACAAGAGCTAGAAGTTTACTTTTACTCACAGGCAGCAATGCAACACAGTAAATCACTGTTTACTAGGTGCCTTTAATCAATTTGAGAATTCCTAGTTATATTTTCCTAACTTTTAAAGTACAAAATAATTCTTACAAGATTAGATACCTGTACATTATTTTACACTGGCAGTCTTCATTAAATGCCTAGTGTCCTTTTATACTTGGGAACTACTTCATTTCATGGGTGGGCAGTTTTCAGATGTTTTGGACTACAACACCCATCAGCCCTAGCCACAATGGTCAGGGATTCTGAGAGTTGTGGCCCAAAACATCTGCAGGGGATCAGATTGCCTATCCCTGCATTACATGCTCAATAATTAAAAGATAGCTGCTCTCTTTGATTAGTACCTTTGAATGAATGTGACAGCCCAAAAACAAGCACATACCCCAGTGTGCTACTTCTGTATTTAAATGCTATCTACCTTTCTAAAACTAAAGGCTTTTTTTATGAAGTAATAAGACACTGAAGTAGGAAACAGGGAGAAGGAAGTGACAAACTCCAGAAATACAGTGTACACAGATATTTTCTGCTACTGGTAATGCATGCTGTAATAATTAAATAGAATGTAAAATAAGTTATCCTTCTAAGGCAATTTACAGTAGTCAGTAAAAATTACAAGATTATACGAAATATTAAATTGAAACATTAGGACATAAATAAGATTAAACAATCAAAAATAAATATTAACCTAATTCTAGGTCCTCTACTGCTTTACTCAGAATATAAATAGATATTTAAGACACTAAGTTCAACATGCAATCACTCCAACTCAGAAGTCAGAAGCCCTATTGAATGTGTATGAGTATGGTGGAAAAGGGACACATGAAAGCAAGTTCAGCCTTAGTGGCAAGGTCGAAAAGGACATGACTATTAGAATTGCTATTCCTTGAACAGTATCAAAGAGCCTGGAGCTCATAAACTGGATCAAGAATGTACTATGCGCCCATTATCAGTTTACTCACTCACTGGTATACAGAAACTGAAATGAAATAAGCACTAAAACTGGTAGGAAGTAGTTTCAACTTCAAAGTGCAAGAATCAGATTATCAGGTACATGTCCTGAGCTGAGATGAAAATTCCAGCACTAAGTTTTAGGTGACTGCACAACCGGACCCCAGAATCAGACCTAATCAGAACACATTTTAAAAAGAAGTTTCAAGGTGACAAGATGCAGACAGTCAACATAGTTGAAACTGCACTGTGATCCAAGTCCAAAACCAAACTTAAACACAGCCTTAGCACTGACCCTGGAGGTCAAAATATAGTACATATTGTCATAGTCAATCTTTTCCTTAAGAAAGTGGTTATAAAACCATCTTCCTGATTACATTTAAAGAGTTCTGTGATTTTCATTTTGGGGTTGTAGAATTTCTAACTCATCTTTCTAAAAAAGTATTTTTAATCTAAATCATTCAACAGAAATAGCATATGCAAAAAAGGATGTCGATATTACAGTAACACCTTTATCATCAATGACTTGACATTTGTTATTCAAAAGCAGAAATGCAAACAATATAGAACTCACATGTAACATGCAAACACATTACACATAATGCTAATGTTTTATGAAAGCAAGACATCCAGTATTATAAGGCTCTTCAGCTAAAGCCTAAACTAATGTATTTTCAAAAAGTAGAAGCAATCATTACTTTTTTTTTATAAATATGTTATTACAACTCTACCACCTATTCTTCCATACCCTACTTAATCCTTTTAAAAGGACAGGGAAAACTCCCCATGCAACACAAAGGCATACATAACAAAAACATAACCCCCCACATTTTTTTTAAAAAATACACGGAAGATACTCATTGTCCATTATCTTTATAAACTGAAGACACACTCCCCTCAAACTATCAAACTTTATCAAAGTGATGCTGAATCCTGTTTTGGAACTGTTCGCACGGTTTTATTTGCATTTCCTTCTTTTTAAATACAGAAATAAACCCCCATCCGACCAGCTAAAGTTTCTGCATCTAGATCTTAAGTATGTTGTGTATTCAAAGGGATGGCGAATATGCTCAAGAGCAACATGTTGCAACAACATTTCGTTATAGGGGAAAGAGGCTTGAAAGAACTGAGGGAGGAGAAAAAGGGGACGAGGTACGAATAAAAAGGCAGGTAGAAAACTAAGCCAATCTTTTTAAAAAAGCAAAGGGGAAAACAAATGGTTTTTTCCCCTTTTGGGGGGCGATATTTGGAATATGGATGGTGGCTAGTTCGCATGTTTTCACTGCAGGAGGCTCCTTGTGGGCAGCTCGAGGGAGGAGAAGGAGAAAGAGACACACACAGGGAAGAGAGAGAAAAAGAAAATGGCGCAGAGACTAAGTCCCGACTGTCGACAAGGCGACTTTCCAGGGGGGAGTCGGGGCCCAAGAAAGGCTCAAAAGAGCCAAAGGAGGCCAGATCTGGGGTCTCCACTATCCTCACTATCGAGCTATGGGGTCAGATGGGCCGGGCTCCCTACGATTCCGGAGCATTAGGAAGCTCGATGGGAACAATGGGGCCGGTGAGCGAGGAGACGGGACTTAGTCTCTGGGACGCCATGTCTGTCCTTTACCATCTTCAGCAGTACAAGAGAAGGGGGGAAAAGGAGAGAACGCAGAGCAAATCTTCCCCACTTTACAGCATTAGGGATAAGACACTCACCGTTCGCTCGGAAATCTGGATCGATCTATGGGGGAAAGGAAACGGGAGGGGGGAAAGCATTAAAAATAAACCCATGATCCAGGAATCTTTTCACACACACAAAATATGGTTGTTAGGGTACTATTCTTTTAAAATAAAAACATAAGCAAAGATATAGGGAGAAAGCAATCCGATGGCCCTAAAAGCGACTGGGGATAATCCTGAATAAATCTAGAGTGGCCAAAATGTGTAATATATATCTATATAGCTCTCTCTCCCCCACCCCCACCTAAGTTTTTGCCCTCCTGTTTTAATTGCCTTCTTCCTCGTGCGTGGTTGCTATGTTCCCAGGAGATTCCCTCCCCCCTACCCCCTTTTATGTACCAGACGTGTCCTCTAAGAGGTGGGAGGAATTCGTGAAGGGAGGGGTAACTTGCCTACCCCCAGCTCAAGAGTGCTTTTTGCTGGAAGAAGGGAAGATGTTAAGCATGTTAGAAAGACCAAGGGAAACTGGATCGGGGGTTATCATAGACAGTATCTATAGGCTTAACAGGCAACTTGAAGGAGGTAAGCAAAAGACGAGGGTCTGCAGGATGAGAGGTGGTCCTGGGAGAGAGAGGGAGAGAATGGGGTGTGTGCGTCTGGAAGGAAAGAACAGGTCGAGGGGCCTAAATATTACTAAAGGCCAATGACATTATCATGATGGAAAGAATGGGTCTCTTTCTCTCTGAACCCAAAAAAATCCTCACCCCAAAACTCTGAACCAAAAGTGGGAGAAGAACCACCAGCACCCTATTATCTGATAGCACTGTATTTGGTTCGTTAAGAAACTGAGGCAGAACAACCTCCCCACTATTGCTGAAGAGGTGGTATGAAACGGAGTTAAGGGGTCCCCCGAACCCCAATTTTGTTTCTCAAAGGGAACTGTAGGCCTCGATATCCAAAGAGGTTCCTCTCCCACCCCATAACTACCCTGACTGAGGGAAGCCCCCTTACCTGGGAGTCGTTATGCAGCTGATCCCCACTCATGCCTATAAAGCAGTGTGTAGGGAGGGGAAGCCTAAGCGAGAAGCCTGGGGAGTAGGAAAGTCTTGAGGCCGAAGGGAGAACGCAGCCCCCTCACACAGCACAACAGTCAGTTGTGTAACAGACTAAGTCCTCATTTCCCTTCACTGCGCAGGCGCCGCGACTTTAAAACCGCGGGGCGGGGCTGAGCGAGGAGGCAGGGACGGGATGAGAGATTCGGGCGACCGAACGCCTTCGTTTACATCACCCAACCCACCGGTTTCTTCTCCTTCAATCAATAGCCGTCAAGGGCCAAGATTTGCATTTGCGCCACGCCCACCAGCTCTCGGTTGACCCTGCCCCCCCGCCCGGCTATATTCGTGCCTGTTCAGCCCCTCCTCTTCCTTCTCCGCCATTTACGAAAAATGCCGGCTGCTCCCCTCCCCCGCCTTTTCAAAACGCCGGCTTCTATTTACATATCCGGTCACGCCCTGCTCTAACCACCAATGAGCAGCAAGAGGCGGAGTTGCTAAATTTGCATATTAGGAACGCGTTTTCTGCTCCTGTCTCCAGAAGATACTTTGCGTTGCACATTCTGCTAGACCTGATATGGGCGCAGTACGCATGCGCATATGTACCTTCCCTCCCCACTTTAGGGCTCTGTACTCGGACGCTCGTCTCGGGCAATGTTCTGGATACCTGTCAACAGGTAGGGTAGCTGTTGGATCCGGTCGGCTTATTAGACTCTTCAACGCTGACTGCATTTGCAATGATTTTGAGCAAGACGATCTTTTTCTGCGGACACGGTCTATGAACACGGTTTTTGTTTCGATTTTCCATTTTTAACCAGAACTGCCTTCCTCGTTCTGCTCCTCTTTTATTACTCAAAACTAACTCCAAAGAGAATGAGAGAGAGAAGGGCTTGACACTGTAGGTTTTAAGCATCTCTGTCAAAGCCTGATGTGATTAATGTGCATGTTATCATAAATTAGTATCTAGTGTATCCTTCACCAAACCAATTGTTTTCCAAATGTTTGCTGCTGTCTAGCAAAGGGGGTGGTTAGGAATGTTGGGTGTTGTGTCCCAAAACATCTGGAGAGTACCAGGAAGCTGAATTACTGTCTTAGAAAGTTGGGTTTGGATTTCTGGACAGCTATGAGTAACCTCAGGCTGATCTCTCAGACTAACCTTCCTGTCACAGGGATGGGTGTGTAGATAAAATGGGAGTTTATGGGATGAGTTAAAATGTAACAATCTCAGGAAGTATAAAGGCATTCAATTCCTGGTAATATGTTTGGAGCAGGCTTGCTGCTCATTGTCTGGATGGATATCAACTTATGAAGCAAATAAAAGCTTCAGTATTGAAGCAGTTCTGAAGCCTCACAAATTGCAAGGTTATATTGAGACAGTTCATTGACTAATGTCTATCCCATGTCCCTGCCTTGAACCACCAGCAGCTGACCAGAGGCTTGGGCAGAGGTCCTTCATTTCAACTATAACCCGCTCTTTTTAAGTGAAGATGCCAGATTCTACAACTGGGCTTTCTGCATGCAAAGCATGGACAGTTTCTCTAAAATGTGCTTCATTGATTTAATCCCTGCCTTTACCCACAAAACTGTGGCTGCAACCATGTGTGTGTGTGCATGCTCACGCACATGTGCACGGTTGTTAGTGTGCAGTGGCAGAAATGCCACATCTTGTACAAGTTTTGCTAGACGTAAGATTCCCTTGGTTATGCAGGCTGTATACACAGGGAAGTGTGCATAGGAAACGAGCAATGTTTCTGACATTTGCAAATGAAACTTGTAATTTTTATACACACTTTCACATTGGATCACATGGTACCATAATTTCTTTCTGAGCAAGAGTATTTAGATGGTAGTCTGGTATTTGCTGGTCCTACCAATTCCCCAGTACTTTGAGTAGTTAAACAGAGTAACATAAATTTATACTGACTTGTTATTAACACTTTGGATTTCATTATTATAAAACTGAAAGAAAAAATGTACTTTAAATGAAATTCTCTGCAGTTTGAAAAATTACTGTATGGAGGAAAAGTTGCATTAAGCAGTGTGTATTGCTTTGTAAATTCCAAGTATGAGCACTCAGATGGGTTTCCTGCTGCAAGCATAGGGCTGCAAGTGGCAATGTGGAGAAGTCTGCTTTCAAATCATCCTGGAACTGAGAAGAGCAATGCAACCTTGGCTCTGCATGCCCTGCTTCTTCTGTGATTCCAAACCTACCCTTCATTTTCAACTAGGAGGCATACAGGACTTCCATTAGGCCCTACTGTAGGAAGGTGAAGCAAAGGACTCAGGAAACAGCAAGCTGGGAGGAACTCCAGTTGTATTTTTCTTTGAGCTGTTGGACAATTGAAAAGACAGGAGGTTTTTCTGGGATATGACTTGGCAGCCCGACCAGGGTTGGTAAGGTAATTATCCATAGGATAGGAAGGACTCTGAGAATAAATTCCAGAAGGAAATAGAAACATTTGGGGGGCAGTCAGGATTCATTCACTTGCACTTAGCTTCAGATTCTAAATTGTTTGAATTATATAGTCATACTTTGATTTGTATAACACATCCTGTACAATTACAGAACTGTATGAATAAGAGCCATGTTTACTGTAAACTGTTTACTTCCCATTGTGCTATTTGCAGAACTCTTTCTCCAGAATATGACACACAATCTGAGCTGGGATTTTTTAAACACTTCAGTTCCCTGGCTCACTGAAGTCAACTGTGCTGTCTTCGGGGTAAAAGGATTGTAACGGAGCAGAGCACATGTTACTCTGATTTCTAGTAACTTGGTTTGGAAATTATGCAAAAACGTACAGGAGAGCCTCATTACAATCAAGCATTAGCTCATACTGAGCATGCTTCAAAAGAGCCATCATCACCTTCTATGGCATATAACCTATGCTATAATACCATCATGGAAGGAAGGAAGGAAGGAATGGTGACCCATATTCACCATACCTTCCTTCCATATTTATAGTGACCCATATTCTGATGCTCTGCATTGCTCCAACTGCTATGTCATGCTCCTTTCCTCTCCCTGAATTTCTTCTTCCTGCACAAAAAAGAACAGAAGCTTGTCCAATCAACAATAACATAAAAAATATACAGATAGGACCTGTGACAGAGGGCTGTGCACCCATTCAGTGTTCCAGTGGATCACTGAACCTTCTAGGATACTCCATTCCACTGCCCCTCTCCCATGTTGCTTTTGATCCCTAAACAGTCAGCAAGCATCGCATACCATTAGAGTGTATTCGGTCCTTACTGGGCTACTGTGAGTTGTTGCTTTTATTTTCTGCTTTTCAAAATGGAGCCTGCTAATGCTTCCCTCTTCTGCACAGTTGTTATTATGGCTTCATAAGAAGTGGAAGTAAGAACTGGTCATAAGGGATTTTCATAAATATTATATAATGACTATATTTGAAATGCAATCTACCAAAGGCATGAACTGATGTAGTACAAAGGAGAAAGTGCTGGACTTGACCTGGATTTAAGTCCCTGCTGAGGTCGACAGTGCACTTCTGTACATGCCTACTCAAAAGTAAGTCTCACTGAGTGCAATGAGGCAAGTGGTATAGGATTGCTGCTTGGCTTGATCTTGATGCAGATGCTGTATTTTATCCTGCTTCAGAGAACTGCTGGGAGTGGCCTACTCTCAATGGTTGGCATTGTTGGGCACCTGTCAAAATCCACATCTCAGCAGGACCCCCTGCTTCACTACTTTAGTCCATGTCAGTGCTCCTGTTTGCTGGAGTGCCAGAAAGAAGTGGGACTGACCAATAGGAACAGCAGCCACTCTGCCTTTCTTTCTGGGCGATAGTTGGGATTGCTTTCCTGAGCAAATGGGCAATTGCAGCAGTGGGAAGAGGGGCTATGACAGCTTTTTGCCCAACCTCTTCCCAAACCTGTCTCTGGCTCAGATTGTGAACAGAAAATAGCAGATGGCACTATACATGTCAAAGTTTTCTAACCCATCTTTCAGGTTGCACTGCCTTCCTAAAGTGGCTTGCAATATTATAAAAACAACATTATAAACATAAACATTTCAGTGGCAGTTAATAATTTTTAAGCATCAAATGCAAACTCAAATGTGTCTGCAGGTTGTTGATATTATTCTAGGAAAGCCAGCTGTGTTGAGACCAAGTGTATCTTCCTACAGATGGAATTCTGAAGGTATGGAGCTTCCAATAAGAAAACTCTGTCCCTAGTATCCTGAACTCTTCAGAGGAGGGGGAGAATATAAGCAAAAATAAATCAGTAATGATCAATTACATTAGACTGTATTTCCAATTTGGTTACATTATTTTAAAGACTTAACTTGCTCAACAAGTCCAACTTTTTGGTGAGCAGCCCATCAATTAGTATGCCACACTTCAAACAAACAAACAAAAACCTAGCTTGTTTTTCCAGAGCAGTATTTTTTCAGATGGGATGGTGTGTTAATTAAATAAGTGTGAGTTTGGGAGTACTTCTCTCTTCTTGTCTAAAATCACAACCCCTGTCCCTCTGAAAACTCATGCTAGAAAGCGGCAGCAAAATGCTATTGCCCTCATGCTATTGCTTGTGGACTCCTTAGAGGCACCTAATGGTGGGTTTCTTATGGTAGGCTGAGCGCTGAAGGACTGAGACCTTTGAATTGTGGTGCTGGAGGAGACTCCTGTGAGTCCCTTGGACCGCAAGGCGATCAAACTGGTCAGTCCTAGAGGAGATCAACCCTGACTGCTCTTTAGAAGGCCAGATCCTGAAGATGAAACTCAAATACTTTGGCCACCTAATGAGAAGAAAGGACTCCCTGGAAAAGAGCCTAATGTTGGGCACAATAGATGGCAAAAGAAGAAGGGGACGGCAGAGGATGAGGTGGCTAGATGGAGTCACTGAAGCAGTGGGTGTGAGCTTGAGTGGACTCCTGGGGATGGTGGAGGACAGGAATGCCTGGAGGAATGTTGTCCTTGGGGTTGTGATGGGTTGGACATGACTTCGCGACTAACAACAACAAGTAGTGGTGGGTTATGATGAGAAGCAGAATGCTGGCATAGATAGGCCTTTAGTCTGATCAAGCATAACTCTTACATTCTCCTTTTTTGTTTTCATTCCAAATTAAATAGGAAACAGGAAAAAAACCTAATCAACATAAACAGCACAAATGTGGATGCATGGGTTATGAAAGGGAACTGTGGAATAAGGGCTATAAAGAAGTGTGCATCTGTTATAGTTATTCAGGGCTAAGACTCAGTGTGGCAAAGAATGGAGCATTTGAGTATATCTGACAGATTTAAGAATGCTGGTAGGAGTTCAGAAGAAAATAGGGAGGCAGACTGAGAAAGTTGCTGGAGAAGTTATTCGTTTGGATGGCCATTCTGATTGCACTGCTGGAGTTCACAAGTCAGCAAATGGGAACTAGGACAAAAAGTTGCAGCATGGGATTCCCCAGAGCCTACTGATATTTCCTGCTGTGCATGGAGGCTGCCATTTGGCTGCATGAGAATCAGGAATTGGGGAATGTGTTCACTATTAGTATGCATCAAGGCTGCTGGTTAGTACCGATGGGATTTGTATATTTGCAAGCCCACAGATTCTGTATCCTAAGTTTATATGATAAGGAGAAAACACCATTCAGCAGGACATCAAATTCACAATGCTCACAATAAAAGTCAGAGGTATTCTTTACTCTGTAATTCCATGTTGCAATATTGTGTGCATAGCCATTTGCTCCTCATGTAGAGCCATCTGTCAGTGTTTCAAATATTCTTTACAAGTGTGAACATTTATTTTATTCTACTTTATTTATTTAAAGCATTTATGTGCTGCCCTTCAGATGAGAGTGGCTCACAATGGTTGTAAAACAGAATGAGGAAAAGGCACCTAAATAACCACAACAAAACCATAGTAAAACAAGAAAGCAGCAACCAAAACAAAGCAAAATAAAAACTGCAACAGATTGAAAGACAAGTGAGAACAGTTTAAAGCCAGCTAGGTAACATTCTAG
>NW_025335889.1:5711255-5720176 GCF_004798865.1 Varanus komodoensis
CTAGAATGCCTGGCCAAATTAAACAAAAAACTTAACCATCAGGCTCAGCATAGGACAAGGAGGGCGTTGCACAAAGAGGCTCGCTTTCTCTCCACGCTGGTTGCAACCTGCCATTGGTACCAGTGGAATGCAAATTCCAGTAGTAGCAGCTGATATCTGTGGGGGTTTGGTGCAGGACAGATCACTTTAAGCATAGCTAGGGATCACAGTAGGTGAAGTCACTGTTCGATTAAGCCAGAGGTCACATCGCAAGGGCTTCTGTGATGTTGTACAGACAGGAAAACTACTGGCGCCAATGGTGGTTTGTGGCTGTTGTGGACATAGACCTTTCCCAGTGCAGTTATAGTTGTTCTTAAATTTGTATTTATGTTAATAAATAAAAAGGCAAATTATTTGCAAACTGGCATTTACTATTTTGAGGAACTAAGCATTTTCTAGTTTTGACTGTCCTAGATGCTAGGGAATTGAGAGAGGTGGGGAGATGTTGGAGAGATTTGTGTTTCTTAAGTGCCCTAAGCTTCAGCATACTTTGGATGACATTGCCCCAACACCAATATTAATGTAAGAGTCACTGACCAGTCTGGTCAGCTTCCAAGGCAAAAATGTCTTGGTCCAGCCCAGTTTAATCCCAACTGGCATCCTTAGGCTTCTGTCCATATTATGGGACTATACCCCGACGAAGATCACTTGGCCTAATCTAGTGCTTCTTACAGGTACTTTGTTTTCTTCCTTTCTAAAAACTGATGCCATTTGTTTCAGTTCTGCAACAATTCACATCTTCAGCCAAAAGCACTTTTTCTCTGGTTTGCTAAATAGATAGTTTAGCATGCAGCCAAAAAACAGTCATGGGACTGCCTCTCTCTGCTTCCTTAGAATTTTTGTCTCTTACTGCTGTGCGGAGCACACATTTGACACTGGATCATGGATAACAGCATTAAGGTAATCCTTTTCTACTATGCCATGCCAAGAGGCATAGGAGACAAATGTGCTTTTGCTTAATAGTGATGTTTCTGTACAACAGTGAAAAATTGCTACTTTCCATCTTTAGAAAAATGCGTGAATCCCTTTTTTCCTCTGCTGCCATTCTGGATCAAAGTGCTTCTACTTTATTAGCTATTTAATAAATAGTAACTGTACTAGTAGTAATCCTTACATTATGCTTTGTGCCTGCATGTTCCACCATAAGCTTCAGCTGGTGTAGGGTGAGTGTGTATGGAACTCTGCCGTACCATATAGTTTTTTTTCCTTTGCAAGGTGTCCCCCTGATGGATTGGACTACAGCACCCAGCATGCAACACCACTGCAAAGGGCTACCATATGTTTAGCTCTACATGTACATCAGGTTCTTGGTTCTATATAGCACAGGTATTTTATCTAGTTAATCCATGCAACAGTTCTGCAAAATAAGCTAATCTTCATGTTACAAATGAGGGCTGAGAAGCCCAAAACTAATTCATTGTTTTAAGGTCTCTGGTGAATCAGGGGCCTGCAGATGCTGCAGTAAAGATCCATGCTGTCCTTGTATGAGTTTTATTTGATACACAGTCACAAAGCTAATCACTGTAGGCAGTACATGATATCAGCGCATACAAAAATGAGAGGGTGGTACATGCTGGCTGTTACTGTGAGCTGCAGGTTAATTATGAATTGTCTTGGAGGGAAAAAAGCTATGAGCATGCTGCTGAAGCAAGCATGTGGCTTTTCTAAAGAAAATGTCTCAGATTAATGCTAGTTCTCTCTAACATTTGCATAACTTAGTGTCAGCCAAGGGTCAAGCACTCCACTAATTTCCCATGTATACAATAATTTCTTATCTGCAGGGATGCCAGGAAAACAGCAACACATGATTGCAAAGATTTCTTTCAGTATACCAATTCCGTGTTGTGCCAGGAATATGTGGAGGAAGGCAGTGGGTTCCTCTTCCACTGGTCCCATTCCTCCAACCTCCATGTCTCCAACTGGCCTTGTCCACAGAGAGCTTTTCTACACAAGGAATTTATTGTATGCTTGTTATTCCCTTAGAGTTTACAGGGTTTTTAAAAGATGTAAGTGTCTTACCATCACTTTCAGCCCATCTTTTTTAAAACAGAGAAAATGTTTATATAAGTGAAAGAAAACGCTTTTTTAACTTATGCATTTGTGCTATTGTGCTATACCACAGTGCCACCTATTTTATTTATTTATTAAAACATTTCTATGCCGCCCCTTGCCGAAGCCTCGGGGCGGCTCACAGCATAAAATAAAATACAATAAAATACAAAAATAACAATATAAAATTAACAATATAAAATAAATAACAATATAAAAGAAGTCGCCCTGGCCAGATAAATAAGCAAATATTGTTAACAATTAAAACCTAGAGCTTATGTAGCAGAAAAACAGGAAAGAACACACTCTGTGTGTGATGTTGCAATCTCAGTTCTTTGATGACATGAAAAGCAGATGCAGCAAGTTAAGAGCCTCATGCAGAAAAGCACACTGTACAGTTTTCATGACCACAGACCTTGCATAAATTCAGGTTTCTATGTGGAAAATAAAGGGGATTCCTTTCCCCACCCTTCCAATATTCAGTAAGCATGGATATGTCAGATAAGACGGTGGCCTAGTAGTTTAAAGTGCTGGACTGGGATTTGGGAGATCTGAAATCTGCTGCCCACTTGGCCAGGAAGCTCACTACATGACTTTGGTCCCATCATAGACTCTTAGTCTAGTCTACCTCACAGGGTTATTGTGAGAATAAAATGGAGAGGAAGAGAAGGATTGTGTAAGCTGTCTTAAGTTTGTGGCAAGAAAAAAAGGTGGGATAAAAATATGTAAAAATCAAGATGTTCAGGGTTGGGTAGACCCAAGTCTTTCCCAAAGGCATTATCATTATGAATCCTGAACAGAAGCTTTCCATATCACATCAGTTTGTTGCAGATCCGATTACTATTTTATGAAGTAGCTTCCATAGTACTTTTTGGAGTACTGATTATTAAACAGTTTCTTGATATAAGCATTTTGGTGTGTGCAATATTTTAGAATTCCATAGAATATTTAGTTCTATTAGTTTCCATTTTTGTAAAAGCATTGTGGCTGAGAGTTAGAGACTAGAGTTAGAACCCAAGGTCAGTGGGTACAAACTAAATTGTTTTGTGAAACAAATATGTTCTGGTCCGGACTTACAGGAAATTAATTTGGCTTAGGCAGGCAATATACCTAATTGTTTCTGGATAGCACTAGACTTACCCCACCGGGGACCTGCTACCAGGGCTTTTTTTTGTCATAGAATGGACTGGAACGGCGTTCTAGCACCATTTTTCAACGGATTTTTCCACATGATTTTGAATCACCCTGTCGGGCGTAGCAGGTCGGCGGCAAAATCATTAAAATAGTGCATGCGGGCTGCTTGTGTGTCCGCGCTGGTTGTGATGGCGCCGCTCGGCTTTTGGCGCTGCTCGGCTTGTGACTGGTCGTGTGGTCATGTGCTGAGTGCTTACTGTGGGCAGCGACCATTATGCTTCATGACACAGTGTTGGTGTGTGTAGAGTAACTGGCTACGTGCAAAAGGTAAATAATTTCTTTATTTTAAAAAAAGTTGGTGAATTGAAAATCTTTTTTTAATTTTTAGTGTAAAAGTGTGACTCCAAATTTAAAAATGAAAAAAATTACTAATTACTTCTCAACCACCCGTCCTGCTAATAAAAGATTACCCTAAAAAAACCTTAAATAAAATATTAACAAGATGTGAGTTCTGGCATCCTTTTTTTTAAAAAAACAAAAACACTGCCTGCTAAAAACATGTGTAGTCCAGTATCCTGTTTCCTTCAGGGAGTGGCTAATTGGACACCTATGGAAAGCATGCAAGCAGGCCACCTACTCAATACCCTTGTTCTGTGTTTGCCCCCAACTAACATATATGCTATTGCATTGCAGGGAATAGGCCTAACACCTCTGAAGAAATACCTCAAAAAGTCATGGGAACTAATCCTGGGCTAGACAGGGAGGTGTTGTGAGGCAGCAAGAGTGTGAGAACAGTAAATTAGAAAGAAGAGTTGAATTGTGTAAGCTGTCCTCTGATCTTTCAGAGAGTAGCCCAGTTGGACCCTCTGTACCCATGGGAATTAGGCTCGTATCGAAGGGGAGGAGATTGAGATATGAGACCAAAAAGTTAGGCGTCAGATGAAAAGGCTGGGACAATGCAGAGTCACAAGGCATTTAAACAGACTTAAAACCAGGGAGCTGACCCCATGGAAAGACTTACCTTGAGCAGGAATTGGCAGCCTGCTCAGTGTGAAACATAGCAGACAATGTCAGTTGCATGAGAATTTTCCTTCATGATGCTCTAACCTAGGGAACCGACTGAAGCTTGCCAGAGACTGTGTGATGCAAAGCCTATTTGGAGTTTTTGTCTCTCTCAGTTGCAAGAGGATAATGTCTATGGTCTGTGGCAATGCTTGCTTGTGTGCAGTTTGCATAGTGAACGTAATTGATTAGAAATACAGCTGGACAGCTTGACTGCAAAGAGAGCCAAGGGGCCAGACATATGACAGGCATACTGTTTCTGAACATGGGGCTTCTGTTGATTCATGATGACTGTTAGTTGCTGCTAGACTTAGCCTGCACTAAGCTATCTGGCCCTTCACCCTTTAAAGAGATCTAAGCTATTGATGATTAACATATCCTGTGGCAGTGAATTCCAAATAAGACAAAGTTATTTATAGATGTATTAAATGCATTTTCAGATTCTGATGGAAAAAGTGCTATTTCAAAATGAACAAGCCATAAATAAAAAATAAAATCCCGCCGACCCAGTTTGCATGGCAAAATAAGATGACAGCAAACTACAATTCAAAAGTATATTAAGCCATGTCAGTTTGCATTATAATCTAGGGTTATATTTGATACTCGAAGAAATGGAAAAGTGTGATTTTATTGTAGATGAACATCCTCCAGTATTGATGTTCCAGGTAAACTGTCTGTTCAGTTACAAAGATCGCAGAGAAGAGATTATAATGTTAAAGCATGATTATGACCACTTACATGCCAAGATTGTGAATACTAATGCTCCATTACGATAAAAGAAACAATTTGATATGCCTTGTTGGGATAGTTATTCTACCTTGTCTGAATAATGAAAAAAAATAACAGGGCATGAGAGCACAAGCAATTCAAGATTATGAGTGTAGGGAAAAGAATTGAGGAAATATGTTATCAATACGGTTTTTCTTCAGAACTCAAGTCTTCCAGGAAGCGAGTAGAACAACCTAATCTAATATACTGAAGCAAAAGTGCATGCGACTAACTGCATATTTCCCTGCTGTTTACCTCTGCCTCCACTCCCCCTTCCCTCTGTTGTTTTGCCTAGTGTATGCTTAGATTGTTGGTTGTACCAAGTGCTACTTCGAGTAGACCCATTGAAATGATTGGTGCTTAAGTTAGCCTAACAATACAACTCTATATACTCCTTGGGGTAGGGATCTGTGAAGTCTGTTCTCTGTAAATTGTTATGGGTTATGGGTGGTCATATGTTACATGGTGAATTTATAAGATGGGAAACATTGCAATATTTAGTCAAGATCTGGATAACTTGTTTAAACTTAGTCTCCCCTCCCATATTTCTAAGATCTTTCTAACCAGTAAATAAATACTTTGTTGTCTTTAATGCATTTTGAAGAGTTTTTAGCCATTTTTTATGTTTGCAGGAAGGATCATATATATAATATTTAGCATTCAGATAGTGTATTTCAAGTGCATAATGTACAAATGCATAATGTGTATAATGTATAAAGTTAAATCAGACAAGTTGGAAGTACTGTTACTTGGCTGATCCTGGAACAGGTAATAAAGCCAATTTTTAATGAGACCAATTCAGTTTACACGTGTGATTATTTATTTATTTATTTATTGTAGGTTTTTGTATGCCGTTCCAATTACTCAAAAAGTTTCTGGGCGGCTTACAGAGAGCAAACCAAAAAGCAAAACCCAAAACAGCAAGCAAAATAAAATAAAGTGCACTGCATCTAAAATAGGAATAAAAACAAGAATAAAACCAGATTAATTATTAAAATAGTGAGAAAATAAAAAGGTCTTAAAATGGTGATGTTCTGTTGGACCTGTTCTTGTCTAGATATATAGATAAGTGTGGCCAACTGTGTTTTTGACCAGCTTTGGTTGATAGGCTAATTGTGTGTTTTTGTTTTCCTGGAATAAAACAGATTAGCTGTGGTAGCTCTTGCTCTGACAACAGGCTTACTGCTCTGGAATGTAATGAGTGTCTGCAATGAAGTCTATGTGGGAATGACATTGTAGCATTATCAGAAAATGTGAGAAGCTGACCATGGGCAATGCAAGCAAAACTGAAACTGACTTGCAGTGAAATAGTTTCATATTTCTACCGACCTTCTCCAGATGTTTCCCCAGATCTTTTTAGGACCTGCTCCAGGTACCTCTTCTAGGTGGAATATGGCAATCAGTGAGCCTGGGCAGGTCGTTTTCAGTAACAGCAACAAGACTGTCAAAACTTCTTCGCTTCTGCTCCTTAATTTCTGGTTTCCAAATGTTTTGCTCTAGCAGTTCTTCTGTAGGGAACCTTTGGGATTCTCTGACAGTGTGCTTGAGCAAACATTTGCTTGGATTTCCTTTTATGCTCATCAGATATATAATATTGGCTCTGTGTTGTTCTAAAATTAAAATTAAAATTATTTTAAAAATAATTATCTAAGCCACTTGGAAAACCCATTGGACCAAAGAGCAAGATAGATTAAGGTGGAAAAAACACTTGGACTACACGTTCCTGTGGCTGCTTGGTGGTTTCTAGATGGCCACAGGAATTTTTGGCTTCTTAACTGCAAGACTGGAAGATTGCTCTGACCTTGGAACACACTTGGATTCCACATTGGGATCGTCCTCTCCTGCCTCACATCGTCTTTAGAAAGAGCTGCACGGGCTGCTTGCCTGAGGTTGTAAGACTGACCTTGAAGAAGGGATTAGGGGCATTTTTGACTATGAGCAGGAGAGGAGACTGGCAGCACCATGAGGCAACATATCCCAGTGGTGCCTCAACCCCTTCCTTTCCACTCCAGAGTGCCACAGTTAGATAACTGAAATCAGCCATCTAGTTTGTTTTGCAGGGTGACAGGAGCATGAAGCTAACCTTAGCCTCTGGATACCTCCTGCCCTCTACAGAATGCCCATAATCTTCTGATTTCAAAAGTTTATGGCATCCCCAAAGGATGTGCCTTTAGCAAACTTTCTGACACCCCTGTAAAGCAGGATGATTTCATCTGCATGCAGGAGGGAACATTGAGACTAAGAGTATTCCTATGGCTACCAAAAGAGTTGATGTGACATCAGTTGCCATAGGGTTTGTTGCAATATACCTTCCAGGCAACATCTTGGACATGTTTGCTGTATTGCTATCACAAGAGTCTAGGTAAATTGATTGTAGGGCTTCTGGGTAAACAAAATGGATCCTTAGTAGCCCAACATTTGTGTGAGTACACATGTGTTTAAGCACAATGTGTTTATTGTGAGGGGAGACCTGGAATCACTCTGGAATAAATTAGGAATTGCTTCTTCTATCAGTTTCAACTAGGCACCAGCTATTCTAAGAGCATAATTTAGTAGGCCACAATTCCTACTAATTGTAAGTGAGGCTGATGTGTGGTCAACTCCTTTGAAGATTCCATAGTTCATACATAACAAGCATCAAAGGCCATCTTTAATTACTGAGTTTAATGTATAATCTTACGTAATTACAAGTTTCAGATAAGCAGCTAATATTGACTGAATTATATAAAACATGTTGCGACAGCAGGTTAACACCCCTTCTGTAGGGATGAGTCAGAAAGAGGAAATGGCATGAAATATGGGAGGGATGAAAACAAAAGACTGTGACTTGTTCACTGTCCATGTGGGTGTATTCCAGCTATTTTATGATGAACTGGCTATCATGTATGTTATCTGGGTCCTGGTCCAGGAAATATAAATAGTGTGGTATAAGTGTTAAAACACCTGACTCAGACCTAGCTTCAATCTCAGCTCAGGCATGATCATCAGCTGTTGATCATCCTGGGCTGGTGTTTTTCTATCAGCTGAACCTTGGTTACAGGGTTGCCATTAGAACAAAAGGGGGCGCAGAGAAGTGTGTTTCCTACCTGAGTACTTTGGGGGAAAAGGTGGGATATAAATGACTGGTGCTGAAGAGTAAGAGGGAGCAGGTGGGCACATGTTGCAACTGCAGCCCATCTTGGAGGGTGCCCCTCCCAGCACCGGGGCCCTTTTTCTTCCCATCTGACACCTGCTCAGGGCAGCTTGGACTAGGATTTCTGGCCTGTGGACTGTTGCATCTGGGATTAATTTATTAGACTTTCTAGTTACTTCTTCGGGCTTCTTTAGCATTTTAATGCATATTATAGAAGGCATTTTATTATTGTTACATCTATTTTATTGGTGTGTATTTCTTTTGGAATTCTATTTGGAGTTTATTTGTAAAATGTATTTGGAATCCCAATGTATTTGGAAATGTATATCTGTTTTTATTGTTGGAAATGTAAACTGCCCAGAGAACACTGTGGGCTATGGGCATGGTATGTTGTTAGTCGCGAAGTCGTGTCCGATCCATCGCGACCCCATGGACAACATTCCTCCAGGCCTTCCTGTCCACCATCATTCCCCGGAGTCCACTTAAGCTCACACCAACTGCTTCAGTGCCTCCATCTAGCCACCTCATCCTCTGCCGTCCCCTTCTTCTTTTGCCATCTATTGTTCCCAGCCTTAGGCTCTTCTGCAAGGAGTCCTCCCTTCTCATTAGGTGGCCAAAGTATTTGAGTTTCATCTTCAGGATCTGGCCTTCTAAAGAGCAGTCAGGGTTGATCTCCTCTAGGACTGACTGGTTTGATCGCCTTGCGGTCCAAGGGACTCGCAGGAGTCTCCTCTAG
>NW_025335889.1:5720276-5770903 GCF_004798865.1 Varanus komodoensis
CCTCCATTTCTTCCCCATCTATTTGCCAGGAAGTGAGAGAACTGGATGCCATGATCTTAGTTTTCTTAATGTTGAGTTTCAAGCCAACTTTTGCGCTCTCTTCCTTCACCCACATCAAGAGGCTCTTTAGTTCCTCTTCACTTTCTGCCATGAGAGTGGTATCATGTGCATATCTGAGGTTGTTGATATTTCTCCCAGCAATCTTAATTCCAACTGGTGATTCATCTAGCCCCGCCTTTCTCATGATGAGCTCTGCATATAAGTTAAAATGGCAGGGCGACAGTATACAGCCTTGCCAAACTCCTTTCTCAATTTTGAACCAATCAGTGGTTCTGTGTCCAGTTCTCACTGTTGCTTCTTGACCCGCATATAGGTTTCTCAAGAGACAAATAAGATGGACTGGTACTCCCATCTCTTTAAGAATTTGCCACAATTTGTTGTGATCCACACAATCAAAGACTTTAGCATAGTCAATGAAGCAGAAGTAGATGTTTTTCTGGAACTCCCTAGCTTTCTCCATGATCCAGCGTATGTTGGCAATTTGATCTCTAGTTCCTCTCCCTCTTGTACAACGTTGCGAACCTCCGTCCATAGTTCTTCAGGCACTCTGTCTATCAGATCTAATTCCTTAAATCTATTAGTCACCTCTACTGTATATTCATCAGGGATATGATTTAGGTCATACCTGAGTGGCCTAGTGCTTTTCCCTACTTTCTTCAATTTAAGCCTAAATTTTGCAACCAGAAGCTCATGATCTGAGCCACAGTCAGCTCCTGTTCTAGTTTTTACTGACTGTATAGAACTTGTCCATCTTTGGCTGCAGAGCACATAGTCAATCTGATTTCTGTGTTGACCGTCTGGTGATGTCCATGTGTAGAGTTGTCTCTTGGGTTGTTGGAAAAGAGTATTTGCTATGACCATCGTATTCTCTTGACAAAATTCTACCAGCCTGTGCCCTGCTTCATTTTGTACTCCAAGGCCAAACTTGCCTGTTATTCCAGTTATCTTTTGGCTTCCTACTTTAGCATTCCAATCCTCCATGATGATAAGGACATCATTTTTTGGAGTTAATTCTAGAAGGTGCTGTAGGCCTTCATAGAACCGGTCAACTTCAGCCTCTTCAGCTCCAGTGGTTGGGGCATAGACTTGGACTATTGGTATTTTGAATGGTTTGCCTTGGATTCAAACTGAGATCATTCTGTCATTTTGGAGTTTGTATCCCGGTACTGCTTTTCCTACTCTTTTATTGATTATGAAGGCTACCCCATTTCTTCTGAGGGATTCTTGCCCGCAGTAGTATACCTGATGGTCATCTGAATTAAATTCACCCATTCCTGTCCATTTTAGTTCACTGATTCCTAAGATGTCGATGTTCAGTCTTGTCATCTCTTGTTTGACCATGTCCAGCTTGCCTTGATTCATGGTTCTTATACTCCAGGTTCCTATGGAGTGTAGATCTTTGCAGCATCGGACTCTCCTTTCACCACCAGATACATCTGCAACTGAGTGTCCTTTCGGCTTTGACCCAGTCGCTTCATTCTTTCTGGAGCTACTAGTACTAGCCCTCCGCTCTTCCCCAGTCGCATATTGGACACCTCCCGACCTGAGGGGCCCATCTTCCGGCGTCATATCTTTTTGCCCTTTGGTACTGTCCATGGGGTTTTCATGGCAAAGATACTGGAGTGGGTTGCCATTTCCTTCTCCAGTGGATCACGTTCTGTCAGAGCTCTCTGCTATGACCCGTCCATCTTGGGTGGCCCTGCACAGCATAGCTCACCGCTTCATTGAGCTACCCGAGCCCCTTCGCCACGACAAGGCAGTGATCCATGAAGGGGTTCTAAGCCTAGAGCCAAGTATTAACATTGATGGAGAGTTCCAAATGGAGAGTCAAGATCAAAGCTCCAAACTCAAAACACTACATGAAAGTGGGTTCTGCAATGATCTATTATTGCCAACAGGTGGGCCTGGTATAGATGTGGAATAATAATTATAATTATTTAAAACTTTCATCCATTAACAACAAGCTTGAACATGGCATGGTAACAAATAGGCAGTGCAGTTCTTTTAAATCAGGTGTTATGTGACTCTAGGTGGGTGCCCCAGTGAGTGACCTACCTGCTCCAGTTGCGCTGCCTGCAGCTTCCAAGCCAAACACAAGGGCAGCCTCACACAGGTCTCTCACGGCAGGCTTATCATGACTTTATCATACGTGGGTCATCTTAGCTAAGCTTCCTCTGTCCAGAAATGGATCTCTTTGGTGCATCAGCCTAATTTGATAATGGGTGATCTGAGTCCCTGAAGTCACCTGGGCCTCCAGTGACAAAGAAGGATCTAGCAGCATTTCCAGACTGTGTACATGTTCTGAAGAGGGAGTGCAACCTCCTCCAGAACCTTGGATGAGGTTGCACTCCCATTCCTGACCTTGGAACTCCCTGCCCTTAATGTCTCTACCTTATCAGTCTTCAGTATATTAGGCCTCCTCCATAACTGCGTCCAGGCTCTGGTTCAGAACAAGCATGACTTCTCAAGATTCAGTTGTCAGAGAAATACAGCTAGGACTCTTCAATGCACCGATGACATCTTACCCTGTAATTTTCTAATCAACAAGAACAGAGAAAGCCATGCAGGATCAGACCAAAGGTCCATCCATTCTAGCTCGCTGTTCACATGATGGCAAACCAGCTGGCCATAGGATCCTCCAAGCAGGATGAGTAGAAGAGCTCCATTTGGCCAAACTCCTCAGCAACTGGTCTGTGCAGGCATACTGCCTCAACTGGTGGTAGAACATAGCCAGCAAGACCTACAGTCATTGACAGCCTTCTCCTCAAGGAATTTGTTCAATCTCCTTTTCAAGCCATCCAAATTGGTGGCCATCCCAGCTTCCAGTGGCAGTGAATTGATAGGCTGATTATGAGCTGTGTGAAGAAGTGCATCTTTTTATCTGTCATGAATATTTCACCAATCAATTTCATGGAATGATTCTGGGTTCTGGTCTAATGGGTGAGAGAAGACACACTGTCTTTTGCATCAGCTTTTGTGGCACTGCCCTCTCTTTGTGGCTTCACCTCTTAGGACACTTCTCGTAGCTGTGCAGGAACAGGATCCAAAGCAGAACATATCTAAAGATGTAGTTCCTGTTACGAGGTTTAGAACAGCGTTTCCCAATGTGTTGTTGTCTAACACAGATGGAAGGCTGATGTAGAGCTCCAATCACCGCCTCAGAACAAAGGCAGTTCTGTTGCTTGTGTCGATTCTATTCTAGCACATGGACTAGCAAATAGCAGTACATTGACATGTTTATAAGGTGGATTGCAGAGTTCAGTACTTTAATCCAGGTGTCAGCTAGGATGTGTAGATATAGGTGCTCTACAAGGGAAAAGGAGGGGTACTTGGGTCCATAGTGCTGAAAATTCTTGGTGAAGAAATGCTTGATTTAAGAGAAATACTATGAAAAATAAGTATGGGGTTGACTTGAAACTGATCAACATATTTACAGTCCCCTGATCCAAGCAATAGAAGCATCGGACAAGAGACCGCAACTTTCTATGGTATCTTTCATTCAGCTACTCTTTGGAGAACTTTAGGAAGGCTAGCCTTAAAATATGAGAATCGTTACTTCTCTACCATCTGGATCACCACTTGAATTTCTTGAGAGCCTCGGAAACAACATCTGTCATTTTCAGTTCCCTTTTTCTGGTCAGTTTCACTTTATGTGACAGGATAACTCACTATTTTTTGAGTACTGTCAGTTTTAGGCTTCAACGTATTATTGGGGTATATTGTTCTAAAACATATTTTTATTATGATTTAAATTCTGGATTTAATATTTATAGGGAAAACTCTTAGATTTAAACATATGTAGTGGCCTATAAATGGTACAAACAATGTCAGAAATTAGGTAATGCTTGGTTTTGAAAATGAGAGGGGGTGGGGCTCAAGTCAGCCCTGAAATACCCCTTCTAGATACCCTGATGGCAGATGTGATTGGAGTGGTTTAGTGGCAAGGAAGCATTGGAGGGAGGGGGGAGTTTTCACAAAATTCTTCAACTCTTTAATATTGTGACACTTGTTCCAAAGCCAAGTCCTAGGTTCCCGTTCTAAAATTTGGTTTCCCAAAATAACAGTTTGAAAATGAACACTGAGATGTTTTCTGCCTCTTCTTTTAACCATGACTTCTACTTCCCAGAAGTGTTAAGACATGGAAATAGCAGGGGGATGGATACAGTGGTACAGAAACGGAGAAGTGACTTCAGGAGCAAAGCTCAGTGACTTCAGGTAGGACAGCCCCTTCATGAACCAGGTCTCTGACACTTTGTCTAGAAACAAGATTTGCCTGAGTGTGTGTGTGTGTGAGAGAGAGAGAGAATGAGAGAGAGAGAGAGAGAGAGAGAGAGGGCGGGAGGGGGGCGGAGGGGGAGAGGGAGAGAGAAGCTGTCCCAGAGGAAGATTTCAAAAGGTAACAGTATAAAACTAGAATTGTTTTATTGCTGTAGTTTAGTAGATTTACCAGTCTTGCAAAGCAGATCATTGCATGCAAATAGTTTTAAAGTCCTATGCATGCTTACTTAAAAGTTAGTCATGAAGTAGCTGATGGGAGTTAGTTTCAAGTAAATGAACCTATTTGGAAATAAGCCTCAGTGTTCCATGTTTCAACTGGATTATGATGTGAATTGCTGTCCATTTTCCTTCCAATCAGTGCAGCTTGGGTACTTTGGATTCGAAGTCCTTGTAACCAACAGAGACATCCAGATTCAAGGACTGTTTGTTGTCCTTGAGAAAATTATCCAGTCATTTCCAATTCATATTGTAGCTCTTCAGTTTAAGCTAAAATGGCCTATATTTTCCAGCCACAGAGGGAAAACATTTCATCCCTCAGACCCCAACAAAATTTGGCAAGGAGCACTGGAATCCTTAGTTAGGTGCTCCAATCTCTGTGCCCCAGGTTTAAGGACAAAACTGCTCATCTGTGGTGTTTTATTGTTAGGAAATTCTCCAACCTGAGTAGTTTCTAGTCATTTATCAGAAAGCACAGACATCAAAGCCATGTGACTTGATTTTCGATGAGCACGTTTATGTCAATATAGATGCAAACTGCTCTCCTGACGAGTTATCCACACAGTGACATGTAACAACATCAAGTGAACGCAATGGAAAGGCTCCCACTGACTTCAAGGAGCAGTGGATCAAAATCATGGCATGCAACAGACCTTTTGCAATGAAGCATGAAGGTTCAGTGATGCTTGCTGAAATTCAAATTCTTGAGAGTGTGGGGTTTTAGCCAGGCTATAAACTGCAGTATAAAGGTGGTAACATGACTACATAAATGTTCAGCACGAAAGGAACTCTAATTATATCTATTCATATCAGTTCAATGCTATTTCTTTCAACCAAAAGCCAAAGATTAAAATAAAAACAGAATAAATTAATAAAACTAGACAGCAAAAATTAAATCTAGCCTTCTGTGATGCAAACATGCTAGGTCCTCTTGGGATGCTCATCTTAAATCCTTGAAACAAGTACTTAAGTGATTGCGTCTGAAATTGGATAGTGCTTAAAAATAAATCTCCAAATTGCCATTGACTACATGTAAATCAAAAACATTTTGTAGCTGCCGGAATTATCTTCTCATAATTATATAAAAACTGTATTGTAAAGAAAGCATGCAAGCCAACAGTTTTAGAAACACAATAAAGAATGTAATTGAATGCATGTGTCCATAAAATTCAAAAGAAACACACTTGGGAATGTAAATATAGAATTCTTGTCTTCATGGATCAACAATACATGTAAATAGCCAGGGCAAGGTCCATAATTAATCCTTTCTGGAATCATAAGCTCTTATAGGGTACTTCTGTTTCCATTGTGGTTTTGGGAAACTTCATAATCTAGTTACAGTAGTCTTGTGGAACCAGACTGAAAACTTGTATTTTTAGGGTCCACAGGAGATTGTTGATTGAATTTGTGTCTGCTACTCTGAGCTTTAACATTTACAGTACACATTTTTATATAAAACATATATATACATTTTCGTGGTTAAGGTGTTGGTCTGGGTCTTAGGAAATCCTGCTATAGTTACTACTCAGTTGTGAATCTTATTGGATGATATTGGGCTGGTCACTGCCTCTCAGCTGAATTTATTTCACAGGGTTGTTGTGATGATAAAATGGAAAGAAGGAGCATATAAATGTCATGTGTTATTTGCAGGAAAAATAGGATATAAAATATGCATATAATTTATTTACATCAGGAAGAGAGCTTTCTTCTCTGTGTTTTATTGTGTCAAATTGCATGCATAATTTCTGAATTGAATTCTCCATTCTACGATAAGTCATTTAAAAAATGAAGCTACTTGTAGGTTGGAAAGGGTCATCCATGCATTTGGTGACTACTGCAAGCCTCCACTAATAAGCCAGTGGAGGGAGAAACCGTTTTAATCTCTTGAAATAATTGATTATTTCTGGATGCAAAAACACTTGGAAATCATGAGCAAGAGTGTGACTTGTTGAAAAGTCAGGAAAGTTTAAGAGAAGCAACATTCTAGCCTGCAGTGGTTCCAGTCCAGATTTAGGTCCCATGTATTTACTTAGAATTAATAAAAGAACAAGGAGCAGTTGCACATTACATGTTTAATGCAATATGCAGTTTAGCCATCTGAGTTACCCTGATAGGAAAAATACTTTAAAATATTCGATTGAAGATATTCTTGCACCTCAAAAATGGTGGCAGTATTATTATTATCAGTATTATTGTAGGATTTTGACCCAAACTTTCTGTTAATAAGATACTAGCATGGCTAAAATGCCAAAGAAGTGATAAATCAAAGAATGCATTTGACTGTATCATCGCATTAGCAATAAGCCATACAAATGGAAACAACAAAAAAGCAACAGTAAAATGATGTACAACAACTAGCAGCAAATTGACTACACACACACCAGCAGCAACTAACAGAAGCCAACATACCATGTCTCAAATGCTTTTCAGAATAAAAGTATTTAGTCTCTGCCAGAAAATCAGCTGGCAGGAATACAAATTGGACTCCGGGTGAAGAGAATTCTAAAATCTGAGGCATGCCACCCAGCCCATCTCAGAGGATTAGCCGGGGGTGGGGGGGAGGCCTCTGATAATGATCTGCAAAAGTAGAATGGATCACACACTGGAGGAGACAGGATCAGGCCATTTCAGGTTTTAAAAGCCAAAACCAATTCTCTGAATTGGGCCGAGAAACAAAGAAGAAACCAATAGAGATAGTGAAGCTTTGAAGTTATATGTGCCACATAATAGGTCCAAAGAAGGACCCTTCCTGCTATATGCTGGTACCAGTTTGTAATTTGGTCAGTTACATTTCTCCTTTTGTAAGAATCATTGCTCACAGTGATCCCCTCAATTTCCAAAGTACAGAGGTGAGTGTGGATCCAGGTGGAGTCAAAATGGTACCATCTATACAGCAGAAAGAGGTATTAGGAAGCTTGGGGAAACCTGATGTTTACAAAAAAAAAATTCTAGGGGTGAAGCACTCAGGGGAGCTAGAGATCCATAAACAGTCCCATACTGAAAGCATTCAATAGTGACCAAATGTTTACTGACTTTGCTGGAGAGGGGGTGGAATGAAGTTGTTAGAAACCTGTATAGAAGCAATTCATTTACCCTGCAGTATTTTGCTAGGGGTCCCACTGGGGTTCTTTCCCAAATTTTGATATGTGCTGTATCTCCTTTTTTGATAGTGTAGATCAGGGAATCAAGATTTGGCATATCAAGGGGATGATGGAGATGTGGTACTACATCCTGATTTCAGCAAGCATCTTAATAGGTCCCCACAATATAGGTAGGTGTTGGCAAGCTAGTAAAATGTGGGCCAGGTAGTGCTACTGTTAGAAGGATTTGTAGCTAGCAGATAGCTTTGTAGCTTGTAGAAATTCCAAAACCATAAACCTGAGGAAAATTAACAAGTGAGGTACCGAAAGGCTCTATTCTGGCCCCCGTGATCAGCCTCTTTATCAATGGCTTGGACAAAGGAGTCAAGGGGATGTGCACCAAATCTGCATATGACACCAAACCTGGAAGAATAGCTAAAAGCTTAGAAGACAGAAATAGGAATCAAGATTAGGATGGAGAACTAGGCCAAAAATGAATAACACACACATATCTCAGCAATAACTGACCTGAAATCATTGAAATCAGGTGCATAAACAGGCTAGGTTGACAGCACTGTATGTGAAAAGATTCTCAGGTTTATTTAAATGCAAGCTAAACAAAAGTCAGCATGTGATGCAGCAACTGAAAGGCTAATGTAATTCAGGCTGCAGCGACAGATCATGAGAGTAATGGTACCAGCCTCTTCAGTTTGCATCAAATTCTATGCTTCTTCTATGTTCTTTATTTTAGCACTGTGTAAATGGCCACTGTCCAAGATGCATATCACCAGGTTTTACCTCCCAGACCTGCAGGAGAGTACCTTTCATTTCCTAGGCTCCACCTCCTGACTTAGAATATGAGCTGGGAATCCTAATGGGAGGAAGCTGGGATACAAAAGTGATAAATAACCCGGTGTTACCAAACACGCTTGCTCACTGTGTAGGTGAAAATGACTCCTTCAGGCTGATTTCCCCTCCTTATGGGTAATTGAAACTGCGTTAGTGTGCAAATCATATGTGATATGCTTCATATGTGTGAGTAGCTCCAGTTCAGAGGTAGCGTATATGTGCTGCATGCTGAAGGCACCAGGTTTAATCCCTGCTATTTCTAGGCCAAACACCTAGTTGGGATGGCTCAGCTGGCCTGGGAAAGGCTATGTTTTATGGTGTTGATGAGCCAGTGCCAGGCAGCAGCGAAGCTGGGCTACTCCAATGCTCTGACTCAGCACATATCATACCTTGGTATATTCATGTCCTCCTGCCCACAGCAGTAAGATGGGTGGCAACCAGAGAAAGAGCTTTCTCTATAGTGGCTCTCTTGTCTGTTGAATGCCCTTCACAGGAAGATCTGTCTGCTGTCCTCAGTGCAGATATTTAGATACCAGGCCAAGGCCTTCTTCTTCTAGCTGGCACCTCCAGTACAGTTCTATGGACTGTGCCATTGCTGCTTAGAAGCCCCAGAACTTGGAGGCTTCCAACATTCCTATGCTGGGCTTGGCTGAGACCAGCGGGGTGGGAAGAGAAGTGTGGATGATCATGCCTTTTCTTTCTGTGATCTTTATTTTCACTAGGTCGACTTTTGAGCCTGGCTAGTAACGGTGGACAAAAGGGAAAAGGAGGTTGAAGAGGACTTGGGATAGATTGCATCTTTAGCTCATTGGTTTCCTCTCCTCCTTGCCTACTAGAATACCCTCAGTTTCTTCATCTCTGAGGTTGGGAGGGAGCTCTTGTGGTTCTCTCTGCACAAGCTGCAAGAGAACAGAGACTGGCTGTCCAACCTCTGGTTCTTCATTCCAAGGTCAGAATGAGTTTTCCAAGCCATCCTGCAAGCCCTGAGACACTTACTCAGGGATAATAGGATAAAGCACTGGCTTGGCTTGGCATGCAGAAGGTCCCAGGTCTGATTTCTGCCATTGTGACTTAAAAGAAGGCTTGGAGAGCTGCTGCTAGGTAGGGTAGGTGAGGCCATATTGGATTGATGGGCCAATTATCTGACTGGGTTCAGACAACATGATAACCTACTCTCAAGAAGTGAGTGTGGGTTGTTGTTGAACTATGGATTGTTATTAAAATGTGGTTTATTGTGTTGTTTGAACACAGCCAAGATACCAAACTATGGTGGATTACCCACTTTTCACAATCTGAAAATCCATGGGTTCTTGTCATCTGTTATTCATGGTTGACAAGCTATAGCTTGTTTTAATGCAGCTTGGCTCAGATGACAGGATAACCCACTGTTTGAGAACAACCCATGGTTCAGCGACAGTGTACATTCAACCCTTGAGTATGGATTACCATGATATCTGAACCCAGTATCCCAGTATGAAGCAGCCACCTGCTTCCAGATTACCATAGCTCTACAGGACAAAGAGGCCTGGGCAGAAGTAGGCAGAGGCTGAAGCCGCTTTCTCAGATTTCTTCTGTAAAGGCATAAGTACACGTAAGCACCTTTTCTTTTTGAAGTCCATATTGATGGCAGTTCAGCCTCCCTGACTTTATTCCCAGCTGTAATTTGTACTTGGGGAAGGCCCAGACTGGTTGCTGGAACAGGAGAACTCTTCAGCAAATTATTTGTTACTTGGAAGGACTAGCTTGAAGGAGGGATTGAGGCGATGGACCTCAACTCAAAAGAATTGATGGTCTGTACTTTATCCCCACCTTGGGAGATGTACCTCCTAAGAAAATAAAATAAAAATCGCCCAAGTCTCCCAAGGCCCAAAGAAACCTCAGTGCATTTCTGGGCTGCGGGGGTGTGGTGCTGTCTCTCCCTCTCTGTGAACCATGACTTTAATCACTCAGCTCCCAAACCTTTCTCCACCCGTCCTTTGTTGCTTTTATTAGGTCAGTGGCATGGTCCACTCCATCCCCCTCCTTCATCATACAGCTAATTCTATACCCAACATGACCATGACCCTTTATGCATCTGCATCCCTTCAGAACGAGCACCAGCTAGGAGGAAAGAGTAGCCCTAACCTTTGTGCACAGGGAGGAAAGAGGAGTACAATTCATGTATGAATGCATAGTGGCAGGTTATTAATATTCATCAGGACTGATGCCTTGCTGGCAGGAAAGAACTGGGATAAATAGGTACATTTTTGCAAAGGCTGGCCTGCAGGTTTTGCAGGAATGCCAGGGATTAGTTAAGGAATATCAGCACTAATCCTGCATGTCTACCCATGAAAATTGGGAACAGGGTCCCTGATGTTAAGCAGCCACACCAGGGCAATGCCAATAAGTAAATCCTATTCACTGTGCAGCAGGTTAGGGCTGCTGAATAAATAGTCTGGCCTCCCACACAGCTTCTTTTTATGTTGTTGCCGTCTACCAATGAATCCTCTACAAACCAGAAGGTGACAGCTCCGCTCTAACACTGACCCCTGTTCCTCTGGGACCACAGCTGTACCAAGTAACAATTATCGTATTAGTTATAAAATTATTTTGGAGTTGCTTTTTGGCCCTGATCTGAAAACTTTAAAATCATCATTCACATCAATATTAATAGCAGAAGTGTGGTGGGGGGGGGGGACTCATGGAGGGAAATCCATCTGATTTAAACCTGATCCAAATTAAATTCTTAAAAGATTGAGAGACTTAGAACTTCAACCCCCTGGCTAATTCAACTTTTCCTTTGACATGTCTTCAAATGCAGCATGAAGGCCAAATCTGTTTTCTGCACACGTGGCTAATTTTACTTAATTTTACTGATGTGAAAGTCCCTGGATCTGGTCCATGGCTATATTTCACGCTGTGTATATATTG
Source organism: Varanus komodoensis (assembly GCF_004798865.1). Taxonomy (NCBI): domain Eukaryota; kingdom Metazoa; phylum Chordata; class Lepidosauria; order Squamata; family Varanidae; genus Varanus; species Varanus komodoensis. The sequence continues at coordinate 5,731,670 of NW_025335889.1, forward strand.
CCTCCTTTTAAAAGAAAAATGAAATAAGTTGCAAAGATTACTTTCTTTGCTTTCGTGCAAATCAGTTCTGTGCATGGTGACTGAGAGGTAAATTCCATTATATTCAGTAGGCCTTCTTCCAGATTAGTAGGCAAAGGATTCCAGTTCTCATTTAAGATACTGGGTAATTTCTCTTTCACTTTCACTCTCGCACCCCCTGTATCTCAGCACAAGCACAAATATGTTTTAGATATATGAATGCCTTTTTTAAAAAAAGCCTCTTGAAGTCAACGGCTGGAAATTCCTATCATGCATTTCTCAGGGGATCTGCAGAATTTCAGGCATATTAGTGAAATTCCTTACCGAATGGGGGTGGGGAGCAGTTTCGAGCCGATAAAGCATAAACTACTAATTCCCAAACTGCACATTAGTCAAGAAATCCATGATGAGATTATTGATTCTTAAAAAAGCAAAGCAAACCAAGCTGAATTGTAAGTTGGGGAGGGGGGGTGATGGCCAAGTTCTAGGGCCCTGCAGCCCTGGGGAACTCTATGTGACCCCCCCCCCCCCAAGAACAGCTTGTGATGAGGGCGTCAGCACACCAAAAGGAAACTCATTGTGCTTTGATTCAAGTGAGGTTAAGAAGCAAAGCTACGTATGCTCAGAGTTGGTTGCTCTTCTTGTTTTTAAATAGGGGTTAGCAAACCGTTTCGTTGTTGTTACAGCATTTCAGAATATTGTAGAACCAATGGTTAAGCATGGAGGAATGGGAATAGAGCATGTTAGTTGCATGCTTCTTGCTGAAGTAATACTCAAGATCATGAAAATTGGGCCTTCATAAGACCAGCAAGTCTAGGGTCTAAAATTCTTTAGCTGAACTAAAGGGGCAGGCGGGTGGCGGGGGGGGGGGGGAGATGGAGGCTGCCAGTTTCTTCAAGAGCAGTGTGGGTATGACATAGATCCCCCCTCCCCAATTTTCCAGTTGAAATTATACCTTCCCCAGCTGATGGAATAGTGTCCTCCCTTCCTCTGCAAGGCAAACAGCAGATGGGGGAATTTTGATCAGGAAAACCCCCAGTCTCCACCCATATGGCTGTCTTTTGTTAAAAGCAGTCGCATGTAACTTGGCCATAGGTGCAATCTGGATGAGTACAGGTTCAATTCTACTTCCGGTACATGTGCTTACAAAGTAGCCTTAAGAAGAGGCAATCTTCCCTGTTCCTCAGCCAGACTGTACTATGAAGCTGTTGTAGAGAGCTATTGGAATCATTCATGGGTTAACACCTTTCCAAACTTTTATACTCAAAGAGGGAGCAAGGTTTGGTGGGGCTCGTGTTACAAATTGGTATGCAGATCAGATTTATGTTAAGTGTACTTTTTGCCTGATAAATAAGGGATACTACTTTTTTCTTCTTTTACCTGAAAAAGTGTTCCTGCCATTAAACACTCTCTGGTATAAAGTCAGCAGGAGCAGTTTGTTCTAGAATAGGGTAGAAACTACACCTGCTGAATTTCTGGCTGCTGCTTTGCACCTCTTAATAGCATGGGCAACACAAGATAACCAATGTAGCAATAGCTGGAAAAATGGTTCATCTGGAGCCCATGGGATTCATGCTCTATAACTGTGCTGGATTTTTATTTTCTGAAGAACCAGTGAAATCATCTTGCTGTCATTTCTGTAGGAGGTGTGGGGACTCAGAACCGATGCCAGCTAGTGCTGTATTGATACATCACCACAGATTGTCACCAGCTGACAGATGGCCTTGAAGAGAAATTAGAAGAACCTGGCCTCGCTGTTTCACTTGTTTCTGCTCAGCTTGATTGTTCATCGTGCAGCAAAGATTGCTATAGAATCTTCATTTTCCCCCTCAAAGCAGCTCTTGGCTGGTGATAATAACAACCACAGCATGGTAACAATGAAAAATAAATCCTTAGCATTTCTCAAAATCAGATAGCAATTTGGATCCATGGGAAAGCACTCCAAAATCCACAGTTGGGCAATACCCTGATTAGGACTCAGCATCATGTCACAAAACAGTGAGCAAGCTTTTGGGAGTAGCAAGTCAATTGCCTGCAGGATTGAGCAAACAAGCTTTGGGTTCTCAGAACCACTTAATCAGACTGGATGGTTGAAGACTAGAAGGAATTTATTTAGCTCTTCCATGGGGCTTACTCCATGTATCCTTTCTTGGAAGTTAGCTCTGCTGAAACTGGGACTTTCTTCTGAGTTAACATGTATCCTTGCAACAACTGTTTTAGTTAGATGACTGGCATGTTTCCCCATACTGAAAACATGAAGGAGGTGGGTGAGCTGAAGCTGAGAAAGAGTTGCTTGCCAAAGGCCGACTAGCATGTTCAGGGCAGAGGAGAGATTTGTGCAGGGAGCTTTCTGATTCATAACTCTCTGATCCAGCCTCAGACCAACACCTTAGCAAATTCTGCAAGAAGCTGCATTTCAAGCTTACGCAATCTCCCCACGCCCACAGTCTGCCGGTAACACCTTGCCCCCGCCCCCTTGCAAAAATGTTGAGATATATTGACTGTAAAATAAATTGAGCATCTTTCCCAAACTTGATACCCTGCAGATGCATTGGAGCACAGCTCCCCTAATCCTCAGTCCAGTGATAGATGGTATGATGGGAACTGTATCTGCAGGACACTAAGTAAAGGCTGGTATGGAAAGTCAGTTGTGTGTTGGAACCAGCAAATAAAATGTTGTTCCTTCTGTCTTAGAGCTTGCCTGGAAAAGGCATTTAATGTGCACTTGTAATTCTTTACTTGTGGTTATTTAAAGGTTCTTTTGATGATTTCATAATCCTCTTCTACTTTTGTTTCTACATTTTAAAAGAACATTCTCCTGTTTGTTTTTTTAGAGCATTTAAAAGAACATTCTCCTGTTTGTTTGTTTTTTAGAGCATTTAAAAGAACATTCTCCTGTTTGTTTGTTTTTTGTTTGTTTATTACATTGCATTTCTATCTTGTCTTATATCTGATTGTGAAGAAAAATGTTTTTCTACTTTCCTACTTGTGATATTCTGCTTTAGCATAATACACCTAGAGATGAAGCATTACAAAAGCAGGAAAGGGAAATCTCTGTGAAAAAGTATTTGTCTAAAGTTCACATCTCTGAACCTTGCTACACAAGGCACTTATGATTGTTCATGGCCTCTTCAGATTATGTCCTTATCCTTCAGTTTTACTTTTGCTTTTTAGAGCACTTTTCTATGTTTCTTTAGAGTGGGGAAAATGGGGTAGTATTTCAGAATGGGGCAAATGGCACAGTTTCTCTTTGTGCATGAGAACTACTCAATTATAACACGGCTCCATCTCAAGGTGAAGTAGCAGAAAAGCATGAAAGAAAAAGATCTTTGTGTAGAACTCAGTCTCAATTTTGTGATGAAGCTGAAAGTTGGTAAAGCATTTAACAGGCTCATATAGAAACGCTCTCAGTTCTTTAACAGGTCCAGAAGTAGACAATTGGATTAATAGCCTTGTGTAGAAATCCCCATCTTCTCAGATTTGAAAGAACAGTGTCTTACTTTGACTTATCAATTGATGGAAGGTAAGCAACCTTGTCTTTGGTTTGCAAGAAATCAAAAGACACCAACTGATTTAGCTGCCTCTTGTTCCATTACCCAGTAGCTTGATGTACAGAAACCCTTTACTGAATGGATCAGAGCATCATACCCATTAATTCTTGTACTGCTAAATACATAGTTGTAGAGGCCACTTGAAAATCTGGCTAATGTAGAATTGGAGTGAGCAGTATGAAACAACACTATTAAAAGGTTGCATAGATGACCTTAATGCAGATGAGGAAACCCATTATCTCCAAACAGATGATAATGGCAACTCTGAATGGCAAAAGGGGTCATTCAGGAAAAATGTTGACAGGTGGTGCCATCCAAAGTAGTTGCTTGCAACTCCGAATTCAGAGGATTACAGGCATCCAGTGGAAGGCGGCAAAAGTGCAGTGGCAGGAGTTGCCGCCATGTTTCCCTTGCCCTCCAAAACATGTAGAAACCTGCCAATTTCAGCCATTTAAGTGTTTTATTTTGACTCGGTGTAAGAGCGGCTGAAGCACTGCTGGGATGTTTCCTAGTGTAGCCTCGTTCCTTCCCTGCTGCGCCCCCGCCCCACCAAATGCCAGTCACACTTGCCACCTCAGAGCTTCAGCTGGAGTGGAAAGAGCCACCCCAGCTGCAAGGGTAGAGTGGGGGCCACATGGTAAGTGGATACCTCCCCCCCTCCCCCCTCGGTCTCTGGCACTGCCACAAAACTACAGTCATCTTGAGCTGGCTCTGGGTAAGTCAGAAAAAGGAAGATGTGAATCTAAAAGTGTGTGGTTTACCTTCTCCTAATTTTTCTGCATTCTGAAATACTGGTATCCTCAGATGATGTCAGTCTGTGCCCATTGAAAAGCACCGATGTTTGAAAGAGCTGTTTCTGGTCAAAAGATAAGTGCTTTGCCCATGCTTGCAGGTACTTTGCCCATAGGACCCTTTTGAACAAAATGATACAGTCTGTATTCTGTTCCAGAAGCTGCTTTGTACTGGGTGAAATGCTTTGGTCAAAGGTCATAACATTTGACAATAAAAGGATGGCAAATATACTCTGGAGTTCTTTAAGTTTTTAACAGCATGAAGTCTCTTCTTTGCTTGAGGAACAAGTGACATCTAGTGGGCAAACATGTCAACTCCAGGGAACAAAATAAGGCAGAACTGTGACAAGTACTCATCTCACTTTCAGAGTTGTTATTCATGTTCTGCTTTGGATGACACCCACCAGAGAAGCGTGCTTGCAAATCACTGCTGTGTCTGAAAATACACACAAATGCAGTACAAGACATGAAGTGTAATGTGGTGATGTGAACTGCTTGAAGTCTGTTCACTGCAGGTGCTTTCTCAGTTGACTTGAACAGCATGAAAGATTTTTTTAAAGTTGTTTAAAAAAGATTTGCGGATTCAAAAGCTCCCCATGTTAATTTTCCCTGCTTGTCTGATTGCAGTAGCCATGCTGGCTAAAGCTAATGGCAGATGTGAATTGTAGTTCTGTCCAACACATCAGGTCATCTAGTTTGAGTCAGATGGTTGTTTTGAGGTGGTAGGGATAGCCCCAGAAGCAAATCCAGCAGGCTGGGAAGCTTCACTCATTTGACCCCTATAAACTTTTAGGGCCCTGACTTGACCCCCTAACATTGCTGCCATCTTCTTCCTAAAATATGCTTCTCAGACATCCTAATCCTGTTTGCTTTTGCTCACGGTTGTATAGCCAGCAGAGCATTCCATGGTGTCTGTTGTAAGACAGACAACCACTGCAGCTGACAGCTTGTACACTGAGATTTAAGGCACACTTCTTGTGGCCTTGCTGTTAATGATCTTGCTTTGCTCAAGAGATGGAAGGTGCGTAAGAAGTGAAGCATGGTTGACCCCTTGCCCCTGCCCCCACCTCTTCTTTCCCTGCCTGCCCCCCCCCCCCCCGGCACTGACCCTTCCATTTTTGTGCTGCAGGGGTGGTCTTGGTTGCAGTCAAGGGGTCAGGGAGCAGTAGCAGCCCACAGACATTTAAGCCTTGCCTACAGTAGAAAAGCAAAATGCTGCTTAGCTCAGAAGAGGAGTGGAAGGAGATCTCTGGCTAATTTGCAGGTCTCCGGGCCATTTGCAAGAGATTGCAAAGATTTCTGACTCCATATTGTTTTATAATAGAAGCTGCAGAAAGAAGCCTGCCACCCTGCTGCCCTAGATTATACTACTGAAATGAAGAAACCATGTGGATAATTAGGAGTGGATATTTCTGTGCAAAGACCTTGAGCTCTGTTCAGTCCCGATACTGAAAACAATAATTATGCTCAGAATTCTTTAATTCCACACATCTACCAATGAACGAATGAGGGCACAATCCTATGCAGGCACAGACGGAGAACAATCCTGTCTAAACATGCACATGATTGTCCCCTAAGTAAATAAGTAATACCTCCCCCAAGAAGCTACTGGAACATGAGATCAAGAAGAGTTATATGTCACATTTTATTGTATATGGGCATTCAGTGAAAATACCACTTCAAAAAAGAAAAGGGGGAGAAAAAATAATTGTGTTCCTTTAAAATGAAGTTTTAGAAAAAGAGGTCTTTATAAATAGTTGGAAATAAAATATTGTTTAATACAAGTGAGTAATGATTATGTAAAAACTTTTCCCCACAATTAAACTCAGGAGAGGCTGGTCTGGGCGGGGTTTATTTTTTTAAATAAAGATTTGATAATTATAAACTTATGACACACCTTGAGCCTCCTTCTGTTTTGTAGCCAATAGTGGCTCTGATTACTGGGCATTCTACAACCTCCCCTTGGTGTGTCATTATCACAGGGTACAGTGCATCCCAATCCACATTCTTCACAACATACTTAATTTTGTATATCTCTGTTCTATCTCCTTTTACTTGCCCTCTTGCTAAGCTAACCAGTGTGGTATTTATTTATTTAAAAAAGTTATATGCCATCCTCAGGATGGCTTATATGGTTAAGAGCACAGAACTGGGACTCAGGCAATCTGGGTTCTAGTCCTCACTCACCCATGGAACCAACTGGGTGACTTCAAGCTATAAATCAAATAAATAGCCAGTCCTAGGTATCCTGTAGGGGAGTTGCTCCAGCCCTCGATCATTTTAGTTTCCCTATTCTGCACTGTTTCCAATTCTATAATATTCTGTTTTGGTAGCAGTGAGGAGAACTACATAGTATTCAAAGTACATCTGCATCATAGATTTATATATAATCTTGATAGTTTCATTTCCATTCTTTTCCAAATCATGTCCTACATGGAATTAGCCTTTTCACAGGAGTTGCATGTTGGGTTGACATTTTAAAAGATCTGTCCACAACAAACCCACAATCTCTTTGTTGGATAGTCACTGTTAGCTCAGATCCCATCAGCATTTACATGGAATTGAGATTTTTTTGCTCCAGTATGCCTCATTTTACACTTGCTTAGCTTTGCACTAAGCACTAAACTTGCCTGCAGCCTTCCCTATCCTTCAGCTGTTTCGGAGTATAACCCCTGCATTCCTAACCATTTGCCATGCTAGCTGGGGTGCTGGGGGTCGAAGGACGGCACTAGGTCTTGCAAGCTGCTAGAATAACTTGCTGATACCATGTGGTTGGCTTTAGATTTAAACCGCACTCTCAGCTATTAAACTGAACGATTAGCATGCCAGTATTGTGCATGTCCAGACTATGTGTCCCTGGTGGCACATGCAGATGAGGTAGCTTAGTCTAAATGAGATGCTGAGTTCATAGAATTTTGGATGGTTTGCCCCCCTCCCCCACATCTCTGTCAAGATGGAGTCCAGTTAGCTGAAAGAGCTGCGATATCACTGGTTCTCTCAAGACAACCCATCACTTTGAGTAGCCCATCTTCTAGCCCATCTCCCCCTTTCCACAACTTCTACCATGGCCACAGAATGCTTCAGGCAGAGAAACTGTTCAGGTAGGTCAATCTCAGACATGGGAAATTTATAGAGAAGAACACACACAAACAGTGCAGCTTAGCTGCCCTCGGATGATCTGGAGTCCTTGTTCTGGCCTTGGAAACAAGCCCTAAGGTTGGAGCGGTGATCCCAAACTTGGAGCTCCCTTTCCCCACCCAGGAAACCAGCACAGCAAGAAACATGCTGTCTGTGACTGCAAGGCCAAAAGAGCAACCTCGGAAAGGGGGCAGAGTGGGCTGTCCAGGACGTCAGGGAGGGGAGAAGACCGGTGCCACCGTGTTACAAAGTATCTTGGCACTGCCGCAGCCTCCTTTCCTCTCAGCCCAACACATGGCCCTTGGATGGCCAAAATCTGCTGCCGAAATGTTTTGCAGGGCAAAAGAGCAAAGGTGACCATCAGCTCTGCCCTCATCCTGCCAGGCTCAGGATGACCATAATCCCTCATGGGTCACCTCACTGGATTGCACTGCCCAGTTCTTTGCATTTCTGCAACACCAGGTAAGAGTCTGCCCAGCTGATCCTTTAGTAACCAGCCACCTTACGAAATTCCTCCCTTAAATCTGTCAGCCGCTAAAGATTCTGCAGATTAAACTCCTTCGGGGCAGCAGTGTCCACACCCTTTCCATCATCACAGTGCTCCTTGACAACACTATCATTTTCCTTGAGTGTATATTATAGATGCTATATAAAAATAAAATGTGCCTTAACTGATGGTACAGAATTCTAGTCTTAAAATGTAATTGATGGCAATGCTGTAAATTGTGAACAGCTCGCATGGCTTTTTTTTGCTAGCTCATGAGAAAAATCCATGGTTCAGAAATCTTGCCAATGGGGTTATTAGCCACGATCGTTCTGAAAAACGGTGTGACAAATTTTTCTTTTCTTAACTTGCTCATAGCAGCCTTTCCTTTATTAACATTTTTCCATCTATCTGTATTGTATCCCTGCCTGGCTTTTGTGATTTGAAATCATTAATAGGCTCCATTCCATATCCTTTTAAGAAAGTTCCCAAACTTTCTACCTGCAGGTCCATTTGAGAAAATTGAGAATTACTGAGGCCCACCCTGATACCAAATGGCAGTGGTTGGAGGCAGAGCTTGGCTTAGACAGCTGGCAGTGGCTTTTATCATAGAAACAGAGTGAGTCAGAAGGGGTCTCCCGGGCCATCTAGTCTGACCCCCGGCTCCAGCCAGCTCCACTCATGACATGCCCATCATGTGCATGTCCAGCCTATCCTTAAACACCCTCACCGATGGGGCCTCAACCATCTCCTGTGGAAGCCCATTCCATACCCTCAGGGTCCTAACTGTCAGGAAGTACTTCCTGGCATCCAAATTGAACCTTGGTTCCCTGAGCTTTGCTCCATTGCAGTGTGTCCTGCCGTCCTCTGCAGGGGAGAACAGGTCTCTACCCACCTCTGTGTGACACCCGCTCACATACTTATATGTCACGAAAAGATCCCCTTGGAGTCTTCTCTTCTCCAGGCTGAAAAGACCCTGCTCTCTCAGTCTCACCTCATATGGCTTTCCCTGCAATCTGGCCACCATCCTTATGGTCCTATGCTGCACTGACTCTAACCTGGCTATATCCTTCCTGTAATGAGGGGCCCAGAACTGAACACAATTCTCCAGTTGCGGCTGCACCAGAGTCATATAGGTAGTGACACCTCTCTTGCTCTAGAAGCCATGCTTCTGGCTATGCAGCCAAGAGTGGTGTTCGCCCTCTTGACCACCGCATCACACTGCTGACTCATGTTTAGCCTGCAGTCAACCAGCACCCCAAGGTCCCTTTCACAAGTACTGCTCTCCAGCCACTTGTCCCCTAACCTGTACTTATGACACCCATTCCTATGCACCAAGTGCAAGACCTTGCACTTACCCACATTGCACACCATCCTGTTGACTCCTGCCCACTTCCATAGTCTGTCCAGATCCTTTTGGATCTGGAGTACCTGCTCCTTAGTTGGGGCCACTGTCCCCATTTTAGTATCATCTGTGAATTTTATCAGCACCCCTTCTTCCATGTTGTTTATGGAAGAATTCAGTTGAGGTTTGGTGAGCCAGGGGCCTAACATCACCCAGTGAGCTTCCTGGCTGGTGAGGGAGATGAGAACCTGGATCCATCAATTTGCAGTCTTAATACTCTAGCCACTAGGCTGCACTACCTCTTACTAACCTTTACCTCTCTAGTTTCCTTCAAAGCCTGATCTGAAGTTTTTCATTGAGAGGAGAGAGACTGCCCTTTCTTTTCCTCCCCACAAATGTCTCCAAGTTTAGGAGAAATGTTATCACACCAGTGGAACTGATTCTCCTTCTTAGAAAGTACCTGTGATCAGAACACATGTTTGATTTCACAATAAGCAACATTTACCATTTCGTTATAGAGATAACAAAGTGCACTGAAGACATGATGTGTACACCAACATAAATATGCACAGGATCCCAATCCATGCATAGAATCTGGAAGAAAGAGCTGAATTCTTTGCATATGTATATATTAATAACAATTAAAAGTTTATTTCATTGACAATCAAAATAGAAACATAGTGTTATACCAAGGAGATGTGCTGCTGATGCTTAGGAATTGTTTGAGAACATGCTCATGTGGAAGGCACACAGAGAAATGGACAGTAATGCAGAATTTCTCTGAAATACACTGAGAAATCTCTCTGTGGAAAGTAGCTTTTTTAAAATAATAGTGCTTAACTGTATGGTTTTTATTTGAATAATGTGAACGCAATGGGACGAAGAGGCAGAGGGCAGTGGGAATGAGGTTTGAGCACCATCTTGTGGCAAAATAGCAAATCAGCCAATGAGTTATGGTTGGTGTTTAATGAATTACTAGTTCTGGGCTGGCCCTAGACACTGGGATGAATTAAGCAAGAAATACAGTGTTTTACCAGGTTCTGCAAGCTTTTAAAAGTTTCAGCTCTTTATGCACAATTCTCTTGGGAGAAGAGCTCTGTGGACATCAGCACCTTGCATGCTTTTTCCTGAGAAGCCACTTTAATCAAACCAATCATGCTACTTTTATCTCAGATAGATCTCTTTGAATGACACTTGCATTTTGTGGAGCTTCTAGTTACAAAACTAGGTGCAAGCAAGTTAGTTAATGGAGTAACATCATAGCTTACTAGAAAGTAGAAAACCATGCACATGTTACAAGCCAAGGTAACAGTGTGCTGGCATCTCTGCACCATGATCCTATAGTTTTGCATCTCCCTAAATGTTTGCTTTGCCTTACACATGGATGGACAACTTCTGGCCTTTCAGATGTTTTGGCCTATTTTCATCAACTCTAGTCAGCATAGCTGAAGCTAAGGGATGATGGGAGTTATAGGCCAAAACATCTAGAGGGCCTCATGTGTGCATGGGACCTTTACTTCTTATAAATTAAATGTTTTGTATGTTTTTATTCTGGGAAGTGAGATGGATGTCCCTAAGATGGCCCCGCTGTTTCCCTGAATACTCCCCTTCACTCACTCTTTCTTGAAACTAGGAAGCATATCAAGCGGACAAGATTCCATGCTATGTTGTGACAGAGATCCCAGAGATTGGGTTCAGACAAGCCCACACTCAAGGGCTGAGTATGGGTTGAGTGCAGATTGTCACTGGAACATGGGTTATATTGTCTGATTTTGGCTGAGATAATAAACCATGGTGAACTGGCCACAGTTCACAACCCAACAATAAACTATAGATTCTCTTTATGACAATGTAACTCATGTTTCAACAATCCGTGGCTCATGGCCCATACTCAACCCTTGACTGTGGGTTATCTTGCTCAGCTCAGTCAGAAATGCAATGAATGTCTTTCCAGTGTCTTCCTCTGGACCTGGGGACAGTAGGCTAGTTTAGGCCATGTGGGACTGGCCATATGACCCATACAGCTCTGTCTTCCAGTATCTTGCAGTCAATTCCCACTCCTGTACGCAAGGCAGGCGATATTTTGGGGCTGCCGGCATATTTGACAATTGAAGAAACTGCCCTGAGCACCACCACCAATGGTATCCCATGGGCGGCTTGGAGAAGGACAAGCAACCTGCCCTAAGGCTGAATACAAGGTGAAGTCTTTGTTCCAACACACTTACAGTTTGATCCTGTTAACAAGGATCAGAAGTCCCTGAACTCAGAGGTTGATGAGCAGGGCAGAAGGAGCAGTGAAGGTGGTCATTGCCTTTCTGTGGTTCTGCCCTGTATTATTTCTACACTAGCTTTTTGCTTGTCTATTAACAGCAGTTCATAGGGTAAAGGAAGGAGGCTGGGAAGGCTTCAGGATAACTTGTATACTGGCACCTCCAGTCCTTTCCCTGTCTCAAAACTCCCCCATTGACCTCTGTCTGAGGTCACTTTCCTGACCTCAGAGAGAACACCCAGCAAGGCTCTTTCTGCACTGGCAGTGAAGGGTGCTGAGGGTGGGGGTGTCAGCATTTTAGTTCTCTCTGAGGTTGAGGCCCCATCTCCAAACTCAGATCTGGGAGTCCAAGGCATCCTATGGCCATAGGATTGCTCCCTCAGGACTCCTTTGAATCTACAGCCTTCAGTACCTACCAAAACCTATTTCACAGCCATCCCAGCTACCGCGAAGAAAATGTGTATGTGAATGTATTTTTCAGTGGGAGGGTTTGGGCTTTCCCACTTAAAAGTTGTGCCCAGGTTGCTTACTCCTGTCGTATTCTTTCTAATGGTAAGACCTGTTCCGCCTATAGGTATCTGGTTGGCAACTGTGGTTAGATGCTGTATTAGATAAGCCTTCACTCCCTATCTTAAGGAGTGCTTTACTCCATATGTTCCTGCTCATTGCTTAAGATCTTCAACTAGGGCCCTCCTACAAGTTCCTCTCCCCAAAGAGGTTAAGGAGGAGATCGCAAGGGGAGCCTTTTCTGTGGTGGCACCCCAATTATGGAACACTCAACCACTGGGGATTCGCCAGGCTCCTATCTTACTGAATTTCAGGTGCCTGGCAAAAAACTTTCATTTTCCGGCACACCTTTGGCACCATCTAGACTATTTATATCATGCATGGTTCAAATTATGTTAACTTAGGTTTTATCTTTATTTAATTACTTTATTGTTACTTTGTTTTGTTTATTTATTATGAGATTTTAATTGTATTTTTATTAATGTTAATTGTTGATGTTATACTACAGTGGCCACCCAGAGAGCATGTGGCTAATGGGGAAGTTTAAACAAACAAATTGATTAATAAATAAACCCAGTGTGGCCTTTCCTGCACTCTTATATATAGTTCAGAGTTATTGTCGTATGGTCAGCCTCTTTGGGTGGATGCGCCAGTAGAACAAATGGAAGGGCATAATCAGAGAAGGATATGCAGATTTGTGTTTTGTTTGCATATGCTAACTGATATGGATAAGTGCAAATTTGGAAATAAGTACTAACATTTCAGTAGAAACAGGATACATCTCAGCACAGTGAGGAAGGCCATGAACAAGTGGCATGAGGTCTTCTGTCCAGATGGGCTACTCCAACTTCCTTCTTATGCTTCTTTAAACCAAGAGTGGAGTGGACAGATCTTCAAATAGAGGATGCTTCCAAAGAGAGGACTGTACTCTGTGAAATAGGACACATGGCCCCCATCCATGCCCTACAAGTACTTTGAAGTTTATGAGCAAAACAGTGATAAACCCCCCTGAATGCCATTTTGGTGAGGTGTCAGTGAAATACACAGCATTTCTACCCTTACAGATAGCTGTCTTCACTCAGCAGCAGCTGATGTGGCAATCCGTTCATGTGTGGAATCAAAAGGTTGATGGATATGGTGATGGTCACATCACTCCCTTGTGTAGCACTAGCTATAAATGGGCATTCTTTATGCATAATTATCAAGCTGATGGGCTGGGTATACAGCTTGCTGCATGCAGATGGAAAGGTTAGAGCAACCTTCCAGCAGGTGGCACTGTTGTTCTTCAAAAAACAAAGGAATCTCTGCTTTGCCTCTTCGAAGATGGTTTCTTTTCAATGTCGTGAGAAATAGCTCCAAGTTCTGTCAGGCTCTCATTTTAAGGTCCCTGGATATTGTAAATGAGGAGAAAGTTCATATTTATGGAAAGAAGGAAAGAGAGTGCTGTCCAGGGGTTCCTCCAGCCCAGTATTCTGGTCAGTGGCCAACCAACTGTCCACAGGATGCCCACAAGCGGACATGAGCATAATAGTACGCTTCTGCTCCCGAGCAAGTAGCTGCACATAGGCACCCTGCTGCTGATCACTGAGGTAGCATATAACCATCCGGACTAGTAGCCACAATATCCTTCTCCTCCATGAATTTGCCTACTCCTGGTTGAAAGCCATCACAATTGCTCACTATCTATATACCCTGTGGAAGAGAATTCCATAATTTAACTATGTGTGGTGTGAAGAATCTTCCACGAAACAGCTTCATGATATAACCCCAGGTTCTAGTTTTATGAGAAATGTCTCCTTTCCCACTTTCTCCATCCCATCCATAAGCTTGTGTGCTTCCATCATGTTTCCCTTCACTCACTTTTTCTCTGAGCTAAACAGCCCCAGATGTTGTAGCCTTTCCTCAGAGGGGAGTTGTTCCAGCCCCTTGAACATTTTAGTTGCCCTATTCCACACTGTTTGCACTCTGCAGTACCTTTGTTAAGGTGCGGTGACCACAAATGTACTCCAACTGTGGTTCAGTTTTATTTTCCAGTCCAACAACATCTGGAAGGTTACAGATTCTCTACCCTTCCCTTAAGCATAAATGTAGGTATGATGAACACGTATAGAAAGGAGTGGGATTGTAGGTAGCATGTGTTCTTCTGTGCCCTCCATGTGTTCAACATATGCATATAGGGTCCAGTTTCTGCAATGCAAGACCCTTCATTTTCCAGTTCTTGGATCACACTTTCCAGAGTTAATGGGCCCAGACGTGCATTCATAGTCTGGGGCATACTAATACTGAGAGCCAAATGTCTTTTTTGTTTTGTTTTGTTTAAATGTGTACAAGATTGCACTTTATGGGCTTTTAACAAGTCTTCCTGAATTAAGATGTGGTAGAGATGATCTAAAACAAGGGCTGGCAACTTGTAGCCCCCCAGACTTTTTGGCCTACAGCTCCCATAGTCCAGTGTGTTGGATTCACTGACCAGGGCTGATGGGAGTTACAGGCAGAACAGCTTGACGGCCACGAATTACTTACCCTTGCTTGCAAAGACAAACGATGCCGTATAAACTACAACAATAGCTTGGCAGCATAGTAACGTTACCAGCTGGATGGCAATAGATCCTCTGCGCGAAGCACATGCTTCCCAGTCTAGGAAACCCAGGTGCTGGAATATCTTGAAATCCAGAGAGCACAGTTTACTAGGAGCTTCTGTTTCTAAAGCAACTGCACGATAATTCTCAACGACTTTTCTTAGAAACTGCAACATTGTGGAATAAAAGTAGTACAATTATTGAGAGGATCACAGGCTTAGGAGTATGTTGAGATCCATTAATCTTCTTGTTAACTTATCCAAGGGATATACCCGCTAAGTATTGTGAATTAATTTCATACATGGTTACTGCTGCAAGCGTATGCTATGCGAAAAATTAGATAATATTGGCCATCCTAATGCTAACGGAATGCAAGAACAAATGATAGGATTATGCTATTATGTCAAAACTGACCAGTTACATTAGAGTGGGAGAAAGAAGACAGATATAATAATTTTGTTTCAGGATTGGGCTTCCTTTATTAATTATTGGTATAGAAGTCTTACAGTTCAACAGATAGGAGGCTTAACATTTAATTTACTGGAATAGTATTAATATAAATGCATGTGGAACTTATACAAATTATATAGTTTTCCTTCATATTAAAATAATCTGTCTGCCTTTTTTCTTTCTTTGAAGAAGAAAAAACACTCCTGGATCCCAAGATTATTCACTCACTCCTGTTTTGCACAAACCTGTATCTGGCTTTATCTCTTACCAGCTTCGTTTCAAGTCAGAGCCAGATCTGACTATATGCTTACATAGATGAAAAAGAGTTCTGTACTTCTATTGTTTTGGATTAGGCTTCAAGTTTTGTAGAGGCTTTGCATTTCCGGTGATCAGAATCATCATCATGGGAAAAAGGACATGTGCATCTTTCATCCTCTGGTGCTGAAGGGGGAAAGTTA
Source organism: Varanus komodoensis (assembly GCF_004798865.1). NCBI lineage: Eukaryota > Metazoa > Chordata > Lepidosauria > Squamata > Varanidae > Varanus > Varanus komodoensis. The sequence continues at coordinate 5,747,260 of NW_025335889.1, forward strand.
CCTTCCAAATGAAACCACACACTCAGCAACCCACACACCCACATATACACACCTCTGCCCGCCTACCTACTTACCTACCCTACTGCTTTACCTCATTTTGTTCTGAAATTTGTTCAGAATTTCTATGCCCACGGAGAGATTGCAATTCTCTCTGTACTTCCTCTATGTATTGACTGGAATAACTTAAGAATAGTTATGGACCCTTAAAGTTACTCCCAATAAAAATTCAAGATCCTGTATTTTAAAAACTATCATTATGGGATTTATATGGCCACTCATAAGCTTATGTTGCTTGGACAGCTAATAAAACAGGAAATAAATGCAATATTAAAATACAAGAAAATAATAAAAACAATACTTAACATGCTAAAATATAGCATTAAAAACTCAGCTTACAAAATACAGCTTTGACAGGGGGAGTCCAAATTTTCAAAAAATGCGGTTTATTTAAAAGGACTTCACCCTGTGGCAGAAAGACCGTAAAGGTGATGCTGGCGAGTTTTGCTCTAGGTGGTTCAGGCTGCAGCCCTTCATACACTTGCCTGGCAGGGAGCCTCATTGCAAAGATCTGCAGGGCCCCAGGACCTTTACATTTCTGATGCAAAAGTGATGCAAAGGTTTTTTCAAAATTGATTTTATTGATTTTTCAAATACTAAAACAAATCATACAAACAAACAAGAAAAAAGAACATTTCCACAAGCTTAAATCCAGGGTTCTATGTTTAATCTGTCCTTCTGCCCACTACTTTATAGGTAAAAATATGGATGGAAACTTTTGGCTGTTTAAAGATTTTCTTTATGATTCTTCATAATTGCAAGTTATATTTAATCTCTTTTCCATAATATGAAAGAGGTCTTAGATGTATGTTGCTGGATATGTCCCTGATTTATATATGAAATAAAACCATTCTGTATTGGATAAAAATCAGATATTTTAAGTTAATTTAAGTAGATACATCAATTTTTCTGTCACCTGGGCTATTTGCCACTGCTCTATGAACCAAGACTTCAACCATTTTAAGTTCTGCAATTTTCCAGCTTTTAACTATTATCCTAAAGCCACTTTCAGTTGGTGGAAAGTGCTATTACATATAAAATTAATAAACATGTAGAAGGACAAGCCCTGTTGAAAAAAATCAACATGGCTCAAGAAAAAGGAAATCCTTCTCCCTTTGAGAATTCTTTGATAGCGAGCATTTTTCCTTTACTTCCAAAAGTGTTTTAACAGCAAAGATCCCTGAGCAAATTTAACAGTCAGAGAATAAGAAAAAAGGTAATCTTATGGATCAGTAACTGTTTAAAAGAAGCAGACAATATATTATCCCAGTGAAGTGATGTAAAGAGTGGAGTCCCACAGGGGTCTTTATTAAGACCAATGCTTTTCAACTAGTGCAAAAATGATCTGGAATTTGGAGTAAGCAGTGAGCTGGCAAACACCTAATTATTTAGAGTAGAATCTTGTGGGATTAGCCATAACCCTCTGCACTTGGAGAGTTATGGCTGTCCTTTGCAGGCCAGAAGAAGTGTGGAAGCAAAGGGTATCTCTGTGTTTCTCTTGCCCTGGAAAGTAGCTGGATGGCCAATAGGCCAACTAACTTCGGCCCTTCAGGGAGGGAGGCTGAGGTGCTGTTGCCAGGATGCCTTGCATCTTGCTGGTACCAGTCTTTCCAGTACCCAGTCCCTGGAATGACCCCCCTCCCATGCCCCTTCTACAAGGTTGCTTTGGGATCTTAGGGAAGCTGCCAGCACATTCTTTTTCCTACTGGCCATTAAAGGGAAAGGGTGCTCCAAGCGTGGAGTCCCAGCTCCAACATTGGAGCTGTTTTCTATTGTCAGGGCCAAAAAAAATTGTATGCCCCCCCCCCCAGATGCTGTCTAGGAACCTTAAGATTTGCTGTTCGGGTGACTTAAAGGGCGGGGGGGGGCTATAAGGAACTTCTGAAGAATCTCTCCAGACACAGCAAGTGAGGATCAAAAAATTAAATGAGGTTGCATGGAGGCAAGGGAGAAGTGATACATGCTGGTGCAAGAAATCCCAAGTGATGGGGACCGAACTAGCAGTGTTTGACCATGAAAGAGATCTTGGGTTGTGGCAGACAGTTTAAAAAAAGTCAATCCAGTCTGTGGCTGATGTGAAAAAGAAATTCCATGGTAGGCATAATTAGGAAGGGTCATACTGTCCTTATAGAAATCTGTGTTGCAGTCACACTAGGAATACTTAATGTAGTTGTTGTTATTAAGCCTAAGAAGGGTTTTGTAGAATTGGAAATAGGACAGAAAAGAGCAACTGAAATGATCGACGGACTGAAGAAACTCTATGGGGAAAGATTAGCTTAACTTAGAGAAAAAACGAGGCAGGGGAAGACATGACACAGGTGTACAAATTATGCAAGGTGTGGAGAAAGTGGATAAGGAAACAAACTTTCTCCTTGGAGCCCTGGGTTGTTCCAGATGATTGGCAACCGTGGCAACAGAATGTTGGGCTACATGGACCTTTGGTCTGATGGAACACAGCTGTTTTTTATCTTATGTACTCAGGAGTAAGTAAGAGTGTTCCACACATCTGCACTAGATATGCTTAGAAGACATTTAATCTGGCCCTTATTTACTCTGAATCCAACGCAAGAAATGTATAAAAGTTTTTATATCATGTATATCATGGATGCTAAATGGATGATTGATGTTAAAGGCATCCTGCTCTTTTTCAGGTTTCTTCTACCTGTAAATCATCAAAGGGGAAAAGCTTGAATCTGATCTGCAGGTTTAAGAATGCACAGGCTGAAATGGCATGGGTAGAAAGAGAGAGAGATAGGGCTTGGGAATTTTAATGAGTAGATTAATTGCAGTGTCAGTCACCCGACCCAAACACAACCTGGGTAATGATTCAAAACAGGTATCAAAAGCTATGTGATGCAGTTGTAAAGTATGTTAAATGATGCAATGTTTTCTTTTCACTGTGGAATTACTAAGCATTTTTCAGAATAGAAAATGACAAACTAGGTGCCAGATTCATCAGATTACTTGAAAGATTGCCTTCTCTTGTATATAGCTAAACAAACTTTAAGATCCACATCACAGGTCCTGCTCCATGCATTCCTACCAGTGCAGTGAAGCAATCTTGGAGCCCAAGCTTATTCAGTTCAGTGGTGGGGAGGTGTTAGAGAGGGAGCTTTGAGATATTCTAGCCCTTCTAGGCCCATTAGGGTGGCAAAGGTTAACATTTGTGTGAGAAAGAAGCAGATAACCTGTGAAAGAGGTATAGCCACAGTTGCTGGCCTTTGCTGTAACATGACAGAAGTATTTTGGCCTGCCTGCCTTCCTTCCTTCCTTCCTTCCTTCCTTCCTTCCTTCCTTCCTGAAAAGGGAAAGTATCTGTATTAGTAAACTTCTTTTTCGTAGTATTGTTATGGGTGGAGTTCTATTTTTTATTTTCTTTCTTTAAGGGAAAAGGAGCATAGTGTACTTTCTTAAGAAGCACCTGGAAGACAAGTGCCCTTGAGTCAGTTGGATGATGTGGAGGAAGAAGCTGCATACGGGGAAGCAAGTGTGCCTTGGTTCACAAACACTTGTGCCATAATAAATCACGTTGGTCTTCAAGGTGCCACAAGATCTTTCTGCAATGGTTTTAGCTGCAATGAAATAACGCATCTGCCTTTCTGCAAATGAGTGAGTATGTAATCATGCCAAGCAAGTGTATAACAAGGAGGCTGAGACCTGGGAGTTGGGGTGGGTGTTTCAACCTTCCCAGCCACAAGATCAGATCAAAGGGGCATTATTATGTAGGGCTGTATATGTCCAGCCCCTGCTGCACAGGCAATAAATCACAGCTGGCAACAGCTCAGGTGCTCCTGTTTGGTTGTTCATTTCATGAAAGCTACAGCTGGAGGCTAGGGGTTGCCTCTCTGCTCGTTCCTTTCCTGTTGATTGCATTATCCCATTTAATATTATTGTTCTCGTGCAAATTTCAAGGGTTCCCCTAATGAATTGCAATTAGTTTCCCATGCCATTAAGAAAAAAGGAGAGTTAGGCTATCTTTCTCTTATCATTTTTAATTATTAATCATCACGGTGATTACTGTTGCCTCTGTTTCTTGGATAAATATTCAAAGCAGCCTAAAAGCAAGCAGCCAAAATGATGAGCATTGCGCATGAAGAATGCACTCCACAAATGGCTGAGTTGCTCCGATGAGTTCACTCCCTGCCCCTTTGGAGGCAGCTTCTTTCTTATATGTCATGTTGATATATGATAAGCTGCTCTGATATGGGCATCAAAATGAACATGTATGTTTCACATCATGAAGATGGAAACCATCTTCATGGGAAGAGGGAAAGACTGATGTACTAAGTGATTCAAATATACAACCTCCTTCATTCCCAGGGTCTGCTATTTACAATAAAAATATATTTAAAAAAGTTTCTCTAGTTAAATGCACATAATTCACATCAAAAATATGAAACTTTATCATTCCTTCTCTGATCCACCTTGTTCTAATTCATACTTTTTGTTCAGATTACATTTCTGTGCTGCCCTGTAGCCAAATTTCTATGGGAAGTTTACAAAGGTTAAAAGCTTAAAAATACAATATAAGAACCAGGTGCATGCAAACATATAGCAAAAAATATAACCTACAGAGAAACACAAATATATATAAGAACAATTTTGAACCATCACCAACCAAATAAAAATAATAATTCCAAGACCTGATTAAAATCTCATCAGCATATGCTACCAAATGTTTGAAAAAAGAATGTCTTAACCTGGTGCTGAACAGATGACAAAGTTAGCACCAGACAGGTCTCATTGGAGGGATTATTCCGTAACTGTGGGGCTACCACTGAGAAGTCCCTCTCCCTGGCTGCCACCTTCCAAGCCTCCCTTGGAAGAATCTCCTGGAAGATGGTCTTTGATGATATATGAAAGTACAATCATACCAGGAGAGGCACTCCACCAGGTTCTTGTGGTCCTGGGCCATGGAAGGCTTTATAAGTCAAAACCAGCACTGTGAAACAGGTTCAGAAATATACAGGCTGCCTGTGTAACTAGGTCAGTATTGGTGTTATATGTTCAGAACATCAAGTCCCTGTTGCCACTCTGGCCACTATGGGTTTTTTTGGGAAAAAACTGCCTTAGCTGCACCAGAGCTAGAAACACTGTAATGCTATTGATTTTCTAAGGAGCAGGAGTCTTTGATATGTTTGTTCATGGTATCCTTCTGCATCCACTGCCTGATTGGGGGCGGGGGCGGGGGGGGGCATTATTTTACATCAGTTCTATTCCTACTTGGTTGGCTATTTCCAGAAACTAGTGCTGCCAGATTATTTATTTATTTATTTAAGATATTTGTATGCCATCCTTTGCAAGACCGTCACGACAGCTTACACAAATAAAATACATTTACATAAAAGTATAACATAAATAAATGAAGGACCCACTCTGATTACTGCTCTGCTCTCTGGCAATTGCATCATGGGGCTCTGCAGGGGTTGATTCTATCCTCCATGCTATTAAACATATATGGAACTGCTGAGAGCAATTATTCCGGGATGTGTGGAGGTGTTTTCAATATGCAGATGGTATCCAGCTTTATCTCTCCTTTTCATCTAAGGAAACTGAGACAATGGATGTCTTGAATTGGTGCCTAAGCAGAATAATAGACCAGATGAAGCCTAAGAAAATGAAACTCAGTCCAGACAAGATGGAGGTGCCATTAGTGAATGCTTCATCTGCCCAGTGTAGTGGCATCTAATGCATTACAATGGGGGTTTCACTCCTCCTGAAGTATCAGGTATGCAATTAGGGGCTGCTTGTTGAGTCTCAGTTAACCTGGTGGCTAAGAAGGCTGGTGCAAACCCTTTCAGGACAGAGATAGCCTGGCAACAGTTATCCAGAATCTGGTAATTTCCCAGCAGAATCGCTGCAATGGTACACAAGCCACCTTTAGAACCAATTTAACAGTTTCAGTTAATCTAAAATGGTGCTCCTAGATTGTGCCAATATGATCAAGTGATGCCTATGTTTCATTGGCTACACTGGCTTCCAGGCACTGAGCTCAATTCAAAGTGTTGCAATTGACCTTTAAAGCCTAGACAGTTGTGGGCCAGTGTTTGGAAAGGAACATCTTCCATACATACTTAGCTGAACTTCAGAGGTCGTCCTCCAGGTACCCCTCAAAAAGGAAGTTAGGGGAGAGAACCTTCTCAGTTGTAGCACCCCATTTATGGAATGCTTTTACCAAGAAAGTGTGCCTGAGGAGGGCATTGATCCAAATTAGAAACACTTGCAGCTGCTTCTGAGAAAGGAGGTAGATGTTGGTCTTCCTCCTTGCCTAATTACTGGTCTCCTGTGTTTACCAGCCAAAATAACTATAAGGGCTGAAAAGTTCCATTTCTGGGGAATAATTTGCTTTTCCAGCAGGCACCAGCTTAGTGTTGCTTTCAGTATCTCTTGAAAGCATCTTTGTTCCAAAATGACCTCCTTGATGGACCAGCCTCAATTTTATTCATATTCCATTTAAATATAGTTTTTTATTCATGTTGTTTTCTGCTGATTGCTTACCAGTCCAGAATCTGTACAGATGTGGAACAGTAAGTATTGTAAAGACATAGATTGTCTTGTTTCCTTTGCTTCATACTAGGGTGGTGTTTCATACAGAGGATAACCTTGAAGGCATCCTGTGTCTGAAGGGCTTTCCAGGGACAGCACGAAGATAAACAATCAATTGAAAGAAGAGCTGAGTCTTGAAGTGCCCATCAAAGGCAGCTGAGCAATAGAATGAGCCAGGCGCACAGGTCACCTGGCCACTCTGTGGTGGCATTCCCTGCATGTCTATTTAAATAAAAATAATTATTTCTAAATTGCATCTATATAAGCATATATAATTATTATGCAAATTGGCCACCCCTTTTGTCCTTTTTTTGGTGATACATTCCTTCACTGGGGGTGATTCAACAGCAGCCACCCTAACTCATACCCTCAGTTCAGCTGCATCAGGGTGAAGAAAGAGCAGAGTTTTCCTTTTGCATTTCTCACTGTTCAGACTGGAAGAGGTGCTTCAGTCCCCAGATGGTTTGAGGAGGTCTCCAAGCTGGCACCTTCTGGAAGTCTTCGGCTATATCCTCTACATTGCTGTCAGGGGATGATAGGAGCTACAGCCCAGCATACCTGGAGGGTTCCAGGTTGTGTAAAGCTGGTCTGGAATGTGATCTGTGTGCGTTCTTTAGCATTCCATCTCCTCTGTATCACACTGCATGTGAAGTTCAATGTGTCACATTCAGAAGCTGATTCTTTCCTAAATTTAGTAGATGGCTGTGGTGTTGGTACTGGGGGAAAATCAATGGTTCTTTCACAAGATGTGAGATAGGGCAGTGTCATGCTTTCCTTCCTTGCTGCAGCCCTGAGGCAAAGCACCTGCCAGTAATAACCGCCCACCTCTGATGCATAGTTAATCAGTTTCCATAGAATGGTAGAGCTGGAAAGGGCCAGAGGGCCACTGGGTCCAACCTCTGCTCAGTGCAGGACTCCCAGTTGAACCATCCCTCTCAGATGGCTGTCCAAGTGCATCCAGAATGCCTCTACTCTGGGAGAACCACAGCATCTCCAGCCAGGTTCCAACACTGAAGGGAAGTCCAGTTCAAGGGAACAATAGTGTGTGGGGCTGTATGTGGGTCAGTGGAAGGGGGAGGCACCAGCCACAATTCCTACCCCCATGCAGTGTAGAAGAGGACACTTCTATCTCTCACACTCATTCTTTTGTGTCATGTTTGCCCCCACAATTCAGCTACCTTAGCAATACAGGATGTGTATTTGCCAGGACAGTATCTCATTTCAGTCTTAGAAAACACCTTGACTAGATCAGTGTGCAGAGTTTTCCGGAGGTGTCCCTTTCTCCTTGAGAGTTACATGATTAGGCAGAGTTATTTAATAGAGTCACATGAAAATGCCTTTAAGTGGGACAAGGTGACTGACCACATATCTTTGTGCCACCAGGGAACTTCTACAAGTGTGTTTAGGCCAGTTGCCACACAACAAACTTTATGAAGCTACTTTGATGGATGAAGCAGAAACTAAGGAAAGATTCGGAAGTTCTGAAGTTCCTGGTGGCTTTGCTTTGCATCAGAAAATGCAGTGTGTATTTTATGGGCGCCTGCACTGACTTATGTAAATAACATTCATCACCTTTGTTTGGAGGAAATAGAAGTGATTTTTCACATGCACTTGAGCACTGTCATTTTTTCAGCTGCTTCTGTGAATCAAGGCACACTTTACACTTTGAAAGTGTACTGCACAATCCAGCAAAAGGTCAGGACAGTTAAACATTAAGGAACAGTTAAACATTTAAGCTGGTCTGGAAGGCCTCTTTCGACCTAAGGGCTCTATTCCTTTTTGGAGAAGTTCTGGCTGGAGGCTGCATTCCAGTGTGGGGTGGAGCTGAAAGTCAAAGGGACGGAGCAAAAAGCAAACCCAACTAGCATGCTGTCCCTGAAAAGCTTTTGCTGCCAGTAATGAATGGCTTAAGAAAGGCACTGAAACCGACTAGAATGTGGGAGAGGAGAAAGTGCCCAAAAACTGGGAAACCACCCAAGGAGTGCTGGTTGGTGGGTCAGAGGAAGTGACAACGCCAGCCAGGAAACGCTGGAGGGCCAGTTTAGGACCTTGGAGGGCTGGGTTTGTCTTCTGGGCCCCAGGTTTCCCTCAGCTGCATTAAGGGGCTTCAGCATGCTTGGTTTGTCTTGTGCCTGGACTGTGGTATGGAGAGTACAGCTAGAAAGAAGCTGGGAGTTCTGCAGTCCTCTTCCTGCCCTGCATGGGAGTTGCAGTTCTGGGTACACAACTTTTCTGTCTATCACTGTTGACAGAAGACTGTACCTGATGCATTGGAGTGCTGCAGAGGAGACCTAAGGCCAGTGTGACATAGCGGTTAAAGCTTTGGACTTGGACTGGAGAGACCAGGTTCAAATCTCCCAGTCATGAAGCTCTCAGCCTGACATATATCACAAGGTCATTCTGAGGAGAACCATATGTGTTGTCTTCAACTTCCTAGAAGAGATGCTGGATAGGAAAATATAAACTATCTTTTCATATGCTCAATTTGCCAGTGTACCATAAAACTTTCTTTTTTTAAAAAAAGGGATCAATTATTAAAATGAAATTTAACAACCACAAAACATTGTATACATTTTTAAAAAAGATCAGTTTGCATTTGCTTTTGTTTCTAAAATAATTGAAATGAAATTATTTGATGCCATGAATAAATGCCAGTAATGTTTTTGAAAGTCCAGTCCTATCCCCAAAAGAACTCAAAATATTTTCTTCCCTGCAACCACCCTTAACTTTGCAAAGTGAAAGATTTCTGCAAGTTTTTGGCAAATATCCATATCTGATGATTCTTGACTGGTGTAACATTAAAGAGAAAACTCAAATATAGGTATAGCAACTTGTATCAAATTTGTGGTTGAGTTCTTTTACACTCCATACAGTAAACTGTGAGTAAACTGTGAATATGCGCGCCTTTGAATTCCTGACAAACAAAGCCATCTGGTTATCTTGATCAAGGCACCGTATTATGGGCAGATCCTTTGACTAAGTATTAAACATACTGTACTGAGGCATTATTTATGACTTGGACCACTACTACATCACTCTATTATCCATACTTATAGAAAAAGACCCACTGTAAGTATAATTAGTTAATAAATCACCATGAGTGATAAACAGAATGATGGATGCAGGTTTCAGCTGATCACTTTTTTATTAAGGAGAGATAAATCAGCATCATATTGTTGCCGTAAACCTCTCAGATTGGTCAAAAAATCCAGCATGCCAAAATGCAGCAAGGGAGGGTGATTAACGTGTCAATTGCACAGCAACAAATTGTTCCCGATAATTGATATCAATCAATCCTTTTAATTTCGCCTCCGTCTAATGGGTGTCGTACGTCATACCTTCTGCCTTCATCTGCAGCCAGCAGCTTTTGTTTTGGCCTTTCTGGGTACTGTCGGAAAGTACACTTTACACAGAGCCCCGGCTGGCCTTGGGTTTGATTCAGGATGCCGCTATGCGCCACACTGGGGTGCAACGGTGATTGATTGTCTAGTGAAGTTCACCGCAGAGTAGAAGTCGCAGGGCTGCATCTGTCAGTCAGGGGGCCCAATTCCTTTTTGGAAAAGCTCTCAGGCTAAAAGCCTTCTGTGCTGGGTGGAGCCCAAAATGCCAGACGAACGAGCATATTTTAGCTTAAAGATTTTACTGCTAGTAAAGTGAGTCCTATATTCTTGGTAGAAAGATGGGGCATTAAGAAATAAGGCTTAGGAGAACATTTCAACATTTTGTTAGGGGAAAGGATTGCAGAACAAAATGGAAACCACTAAATGATCTGGAGAACAGGAGTGAGGTAAGGAAAAGTGGAACCCCGAAGAGCTAGATTGGGACCAGGATAGCCAGAGTAGCAGGTTCTGCATCCCTGGAGGGCAAATTTGTCCACCTGTCTATCACTCTGTTGACCTTTTGTGGCCCTTTTGTTGTGGCCTCTGCTATTAACATGCCTCACAAGGAGGCTGTGGCTGGCACCTTGCAAGGGTGGGCGGGCCTCATTTAGCCGCATCTGCTTTATTTTGATTAAAAACGTTTCTGTCATGTTTTCTCCTCCACATGAAGCATGTAAAATGGCTCAAGGCAAGATTGATAAAATAATTTTTTAAAACACAGCAAAATCAATTAACCCCCACCATCACATTAACAGTGTCAGTCTAAGTATGTCTTACTGGGATGTAACCTACCAGAATTCAGTGGAACTTAAAGAATAGGAAATTGCACAGGATTGCAGCCTAAGAAAGAGAAGCCAGTGACTTAATAAATAGGTAAAGGATTGTGGCAGTAATTTGTATGTGTGTGTATGTGTGGAGAGGGGGATTGATTGATTGTACAAGTGCATACAGTTTAGGATTCTTCTCCCACGTTCTTTGCTGGTTTCTTTGATGTAACTTCTGCACCTTTGGTGTAGCTCCAGACCATCCTATGCCTTTCTGAGTATAGCGTATGGAAAAGGAAAACTGCTATATTTCTGCCTGCTATGTGGTTATTAAGGATATTGGAGACGGGCTAGGTAGGAAAGCAAAGGCCATTACTATGGGCCATTACTATGGAACTGGCAAAGAGAAGTGAAGGCAAGGCATGTGTGATTGACGTAGAACTGGAACAGATACGATGCTCCTGCCAAAGCAGCATGCCCTGTCTCACCCACCTCCAGGCCCATTGCCCAGCAGTGGGGGACAATGCATGCATGACATGTTCATGAGTGCCCTTCTGCCACCTGTTGGCAATAATAGATCACTGCAGAACCCACTTTCATGTAGTGTTTTGAGTTTGGAGCTTTGATCTTGACTCTCCATTTGGAACTCTCCATCAATGTTAATACTTGGCTCTAGGCTTAGAACCCCTTCATGGATCACTGCCTTGTCGTGGCGAAGGGGCTCGGGTAGCTCAATGAAGCGGTGAGCTATGCCGTGCAGGGCCACCCAAGATGGACGGGTCATGGCAGAGAGCTCTGACAGAACGTGATCCACTGGAGAAGGAAATGGCAACCCACTCCAGTATCTTTGCCATGAAAACCCCATGGACAGTACCAAAGGACAAAAAGATATGACGCCGGAAGATGGGCCCCTCAGGTCGGGAGGTGTCCAATATGCGACTGGGGAAGAGCGGAGGGCTAGTACTAGTAGCTCCAGAAAGAATGAAGCGACTGGGTCAAAGCCGAAAGGACACTCAGTTGCAGATGTATCTGGTGGTGAAAGGAGAGTCCGATGCTGTAAAGATCTATATTCCATAGGAACCTGGAATGTAAGATCTATGAATCAAGGCAAGCTGGATGTGGTCAAACAAGAGATGACAAGTCTGAACATCGACATCTTAGGAATCAGTGGACTAAAATGGACAGGAATGGATGAATTTAATTCAGATGGCCAGCAAGTATACTACTGCAGGCAAGAATCCCTCAGAAGAAATGGAGTAGCCTTCATTTAATTATTTAATTATTTAAAATATTTTTATGCCATGCCCATCGCAACAAAGCCTCGGGGCAGCTCACCAAACCCCCCCCCCAAAAAACCAAATATAACAATTATACAACAAAAATATTAAAACCTGGTGCATCTCGGTTTAAAAGATTTAAAATCCTATAAATACCAATAAATTAACAATTAAAATAAGTTTTAAATAAAAATGTCTTAGCCTGGTGCCGAAAAACAAATAACGACGGCGCCAGGCAGACCTCTCTGGGGAGCACATTCCATAGATGGGGCGTCACCGCAGAGAAAGCCCTCCTCCGGGTATTCACCCTCCTAATATCATTCAAGGAGGGTTCCCGGAGAAGGGCATCTGTTGTTGATCATAGTCAATAAAAGAGTAGGAAAAGCAGTACTGGGATACAAACTCCAAAATGACAGAATGATCTCAGTTCAAATCCAAGGCAAACCATTCAACATACCAATACTCCAAGTCTATGCCCCAACCACTGGTGCTGAAGAGGCTGAAGTTGACCAGTTCTATGAAGGCCTATAGCACCTTCTAGAATTAACTCCAAAAAATGATGTCCTTATCATCATGGGGGATTGGAATGCTAAAGTCGGAAGCCAAAAGATAACCGGAGTAACAGGCAAGTTTGGCCTTGGAGTACAAAATGAAGCAGGGCACAGGCTGGTAGAATATTGTCAAGAGAATACGATGGTCATAGCAAACACTCTTTTCCAACAACCAAAAGACGACTCTACACATGGATATCACCAGACGGTCAACACAGAAATCAGATTGACTATGTGTTCTGCAGCCAAAGATGGAGAAGCTCTATACAGTCAGTAAAAGCTAGACTAGGAGCTGACTGTGTCTCAGATCATGAGCTTCTGGTTGCAAAATTTAGGCTTAAATTGAAGAAAGTAGGGAAAAGCACTAGGCCACTCAGGTATGATGTAAATCATATTCCTGATCAATATATAGTAGAGGTGACAAATAGATTTAAGGAATTAGATCTGATAGACAGAGTGCCTGAAGAACTATGGACGGAGGTTCACAACATTGCACAAGAGGCAGCAACTAAAACCATCCCAAAGAAAAAGAAATGCAAGAAAGCAAAATGGCTGTCTGAGGAAGCTTTACAAATAGCTGAGGAAAGAAGGGAAGTGAAAGGCAAGGGAGAAAGGAAAAAATGAATGCAGAATTCCAGAGAATAGCTAGAAGAGATAAGAATGCCTTCTTAAATGAACAGTGCAAAGAAATAGAAGAAAACAAAAGAATAGGGAGGACCAGAGATCTCTTCAAGAAAATTGGAGATATGAAGGGAACGTTTCATGCAAACATGGGCATAATAAAGGACCAAAATGGCAGGGACCTAACAGAGACAGAAGAGATTAAGAAGAAGCGGCAAAATTACACAGAAGAACTATACAAGAAAGAGCTTAATGTCCCTGATAACCACAATGGGGTGGTCACTGACCTCAAGCCAGACATCCTGGAATGTGAAGTCAAATGGGCCTTAGGAAGTCTGAGCAACAACAAAGCTAGTGGAGGTGACAGTATTCCAGCTGAGCTATTAAAAATCCTAAAAGTCGATGCAGTAAAAGTGCTATACTCAATATGCCAGCAAATTTGGAAAACTCATCAGTGGCCACAGGACTGGAAAAGGTCAGTTTACATTCCAATTCCAAAGAAAGGCAATGCCAAAGAATGTTCAAACTACTGCACCATTGTACTCATTTCACATGCTATCAAAGTTATGCTCAAAATCCTACAAGCTAGGCTCCAGCAGTATGTGAACCGAGAACTACCAGAAGTACAGGAAGGATTTCGAAGAGGGAGAGGAACTAGAGATCAAATTGCCAACCTACGCTGGATCATGGAGAAAGCTAGGGAGTTCCAGAAAAACATCTACTTCTGCTTCATTGACTATGCTAAAGCCTTTGATTGTGTGGATCACAACAAATTGTGGCAAGTTCTTGAAGAGATGGGCGTACTAGACCATCTTATTTGCCTCTTGAGAAACCTATATGTGGATCAAGAAGCAACAGTGAGAACTGGACACGGAACCACTGATTGGTTCAAAATTGAGAAAGGAGTTCAGCAAGGCTGTATACTTTGCCTATTTAACTTATATGCAGAGCACATAATGAGACAGGTGGGGCTAGATGAATCACCAGTTGGAATTAAGATTGCTGGGAGAAATATCAACAACCTCAGATATGCAGATGATACCACTCTCATGGCAGAAAGTGAAGAGGAACTAAAGAGCCTCTTGATGCAGGTCAAGGAGGAAAGTGCAAAAGTTGGCTTGAAACTCAACATTATGAAAACTAAGATGATGACATCTGCTCCTCTCACTTCCTGGCAAATAGATGGGAAAGAAATGGAGGTAGTGACACATTTTATTTTCCTGGGCTCCAAGATCACCACAGATGGGGACTGCAGCCAAGAAATTAAAGGACGCTTGCTCCTGGGGAGAACAGCTATGGCAAATCTAGACAGCATACTAAAAAGCAGAGACATCACCCTGCCGACAAAAGTGCATATAGTCAAGGCTATGGTTTTCCCAGTTGCAATTTATGGCTGTGAAAGCTGGACCATAAGGAAGGCTGAGCACCGAAGAATTGAGACTTTTGAATTGTGGTGCTGGAGGAGACTCCTGCGAGTCCCTCGGACCGCAAGGCGATCAAACCGGTCAGTCCTAGAGGAGATCAACCCTGACTGCTCTTTAGAAGGCCAGATCCTGAAGATGAAACATAAGTACTTTGGCCACATAATGAGAAGGAAGGACTCCCTGGAGAAGAGCCTAATGCTGGGAGCAATAGATGGCAAAAAAAGAAGGGGACGACAGAGGATGAGGTGGCTGGATGGAGTCACTGGGGCAGTGGGTGTGAGCTTGAGTGGACTCCTGGGGATGGTGGATGACAGGAAGGCCTGGAGGAATGTCGCCCATGGGGTCGTGATCAGTTGGACATGACTTCATGACTAACAACAACAAGGCTTAGAAGTCTCTAGGTCTTCTGCTTTGAACTGCCCTCTTGCTGGACTGATGCAACCATGCTTTACCTCTTTTCTGCTTGCTGACTCACTTGTTGATTTATCCTCATAACTGGCCCAAGAGCTGAGCCTGACCCCATCAAAGCAGGATACTAATAGACCCCCATTTCTATTTCATCCAAACCCAACACCTTTTTGCTTGTGCACAACAGCCGCAGCACCATACTGTTTCCTGTGACACCCACAGCAATTCCTCTCCATGTACATTGTATCTGTCAGGTATAATATCCTGCTGACATAGCGTCCTTTGCTATTGTACTCACCATAATATAGGGGCGATGAATATTGCCCCATAAGTGCCTCTTAAGTTAATGTAAAACTACATCTCACAACATCACGTATTCAACAAGCTGTCATTTTCCTCATCAATTTTGAAGAGCATTTTTGCTTCCTGAAACGATTGACTTGCACGTTCGCCTGAGAAATAATCACAGCCCATGGCCTACCCTGAAAGCTGCAGCTGTAAATCAATCTCAAGGGTTTGTGGCCACTCGCATCACTCCCCCCACCCCCAATCTGTCACTCTAGTTTATAGGGATACGCGGTACTATTTAAAGATCAGGCATCTGTGTAACCACAAAGCAGGTGCCAGAGTGCATATATACACAAATTTCATCTCTATCGGAGATGACAGAGATTTAGTCAAAATCAAGCTCAGAGTCAGGTTTAAGGACGGAAGAAGAATCCTGCTTGGATCAGATCAAGACCCCATCTTGTCCAGCTGCTTCTGCCCTGTTTACAAGTGGGGCATAAAGGCAAAGGCATCCTGTTCCTAGCATTCGAAATTTAGAAGTGTACTATCAATAAACCTAAAGGACTGCCTCTGAACATGGAGATTTCATATTGGCTTCTCTCAAGAACCGTGGTATTTTGAAGAAGGCCCATAATTCAGGGCTCAAGCAAGGGCTTTGTCCACAGAAGAATGCAGATCTCCTGTTAATAGTATCAACACAGGGCATATATTATGGAATGGTGTTCCACAGGAGGTGGTTGGAGCTTCAGCGGTGAGGGTGTTTAAGGATAGGCTGGACATGCACATGGTAGGCATGTCATGAGTGGTGCTGGCTGGGGCCAGGGGTCAGACTATATGGCCCAGGAGGACCCTTCTGACTCACTCTGTTTGCATGTTTCTGTGTTTCTAAATAGCATATGATGGTGAAGACCTCTGCCTGAGATCCTGCCAATCAGAGTAGATAGTTGTGAGCTGGATGGACAAAAAACCTAACAGTAGAATAGTTGGCTTACAGTAGTCAGCCAGGAAAGAGTAGTCCCTAACTTCTCCACAGAGGTCTGTCTTGGGGCAATGTCAGAAAGGCCTACTTGCCTGGGCTGCTGGACTCCAGGGGCTCTGTTCTCTGGCCTACTGTTAAGAAAGATCAGTGTGTTCATTGTCTTTTTGGTCATGGGTCCAGATTTCCTTACCAAGGACTTGCTGGACCTCTTTTTTTTTAGTTTTAAAATAAACAATTTTTGTTTAAATCCCACAAAGATTTCTCTAGAAGTTTATTGCTTATTTGTTGTTGCTAAAATTTAAGTGTTGCTTCCACCTTAAAAAGCAGTCTTAAAGTAACTAACACAGACAATACAGAAATCCATACTAATATATTGGTGTGGGTGTGGGTGTGGGATGGGGGGAGGAAAGGCAAAAATCAATATAAATCATAATCAGCACAAATAAATAAATACCATAAAATATAATATAAAACAATACTATTAAAAAGTGTCTCTCCAAAAAGACACAAAATCACCCCCCTTACTCACAGACTAAAATGAACATCTCAAAGGCAGCTTACAATAATTGGACCATAACTAATGTCCAAATGGTTGCCTGGCACCTAGAAGACGGCCATGTTTGTACCGGATGAGCTTCCTTAGGGAGGATGTTTATAAACATGGGGCTATCACAGAGCATCTCTGAAAGGGGCACATAAAGAAGGCCTCCAATCTCAGAGTCCAGGCAGTAGGTTCCTATGGGGAGAGACAGTCCTTGAGATGTTAGAGTCCCAAGCCACATAAGGCATTACAGACTGAAACCAGGACTGTGGATTTCACCCAGAAACAGACTGGCAACCAGTACAAGTGACCCAGGATTGGGCTTATTGCTAAGCTCAAGTCAATAACCTGGCCAATACCTGGACAACCACATGTTTGCATGAGCAGAGCTGGCTGGAGCCGGGGGTTGGATTAGATGGTTTCTATGTTTCTTCACCAATTGCAATTTCTGAACCATCTTCAGAACAGGTTACCAAGACATAAATCACTGATGCTAGGCTATCAATATCCAGATAGGGTCACAAGTTGGCTACCAGCTAAAACTAGCAGAAGGCATTCCACACCGTAAAGGCCACCTGAACTTCCAATGGCCATAAAAGATCCAGGAGTGCCCTCAGGTTGTGTACTTGCTTCCTCAGTGGAATCTGACACCTTCTAAGTCAGGTGCAGTTTCCTCATCAAGGCAGAGGAACCATCAACTAGCCGAGCTTCAGTCTTGTTTGTCTTAGTTTATTGGCCCTAATTGAGTCCATTCCTGAGGCCTTGACACTGGTTCAGCATATCCACTGCCACTCATGCCTGACATGAAGATTTCCTCCCATCTTCATATACCAGAACTGGAGGTCATCCCATTAAGCTGATTGCTAGGAGATTTGGAACAGATGAAGGAAGTACTTATTCACAAAACACTTTGTTAAACTGTGGCACTCACTTCCACAGGATGTAGTGATGTCTACCAACCTGTATGTTTTTAAAAGGGACAGATTGACAGCGCATAAGGCTAGTGGGAGATCCTAGAGGAGATCAACCCTGACTGCTCTTTAGAAGGCCAGATCCTGAAGATGAAACTCAAATACTTTGGCCACCTAATGAGAAGGAAGGACTCCCTGGAGAAGAGCCTAACGCTGGGAACAATAGATGGCAAAAGAAGAAGGGGACGGCAGAGGATGAGGTGGCTAGATGGAGTCACTGGGGCAGTGGGTGTGAGCTTGAGTGGACTCCGGGGGATGGTGGATGACAGGAAGGCCTGGAGGAATGTTGTCCATGGGGTCACGATGGGTCGGACATGACTTCGTGACTAACAACAACAAGGCTAGTGGCTACAATTTCATGACTATATGCTACCTTCAATAGCAGAAGCACTAGGCCTATGTACACCAGTTACTGGGGAATGTGGGTGTAGTGGTTGAGAAGGTGTTGTTGCACTCATATCCTACTTGTGGGTTTCCTGTGAACAGCTGGTTGGCTGCTGTATCAACGCAACACTGGATTGGATGGACTTAATCCAACATTGCACTTCTTACGTTTTAAGGAAAGGAAAGTTGCATGCCATCAATGTACTGATGACTCACCTCAAAAGTCCACAAAGTAGCTTCATGTAGATATTAATAAGCAATATGGAGGACAGAATGGATCCCGTCCAGACTGGAAGCTTGATGGAGCCAAGCAATGCCACCATCATCCAAATATCACCACCTGGAAATGACCATCCAAGGAGCGGAGCCACTGGAAAGCACTGCCTTCTACTCTCAACTTGGACGGTGACTTTAGAAGAATACCATGATTGATAGTACTGAATACTGCCAAGAGGGAAAGATGTATCAACAGTGTTACTCTTCCCTTGTTTTTCTTCATAGAGGATGAAGCAGCACCTCGGAAACAAAATAGGAATGACCCTGACTGAAACTGACAGGTCAGTACCTGAATCATAGATGGACATTTATTTTTTAATCTTTCCAATATTTCTCTTGATTTGGACTGGATTGCTGGGGTTTTGCTTTTTAATAGGATGCTATCCATGGGATCGTGAGGAATTGGGCATGACTGTGACTGAACAACAACAAATTTAGTATGCATTTTTCTTATTTTATTTGTTTTAAATCCTAAATCTTATTTTGGATAAAAAATGGAAATAAATAAATAAATAAATAAATAAATAACACATTTATATAATTTACCAGATGAAGTCACAGATGGCTTGGGATCTAATGGAGTGCCCATTATGCACCTATTGATACTCCACCGTCAAAACATCTGATTCTCTCCTCCAAGAGTTTTCTTATAGCGAGGTTGAGAGAATAGCAAGGGAAAGGGCCTTTTTGCTGGTGGCTCCACCAATTACGCAGTGCTTTCCCCAGTGAGGGCTGCTTGGTGCCGACATTACTTTTCGTCCAACAGTTTAAGACATTCCTCAGGTGTTTAATTGCATCAGATCGCCCCCTTATATATTAATTGTTCATAGTTGTCATAGATGTTTTGGCTGTTTAATGAGGTCATGGAGTTTTACTGATGGTTGATTTTAACCAGCTTAAATTGTTTTACATTTTTCTATCTTCTTATTAGGAAAACTTGTAAGTCACCTTGAGTTTGTTGTTTAGTTTTTAGAAAGACATCTAAGAAATTTAACAGCTACAGCAATCATATGTGTGTGTATACATTACAACTGAGAGCCAGAGTGGTGTAGTGGTTGAGAGTGTTAGGCTGGAACTCAGAAGATCCGCATCCTAGTCTCCGCTCAGCAATGAGAGAAGCTCATTACATGACTTTGGATCAGCCAGGAATCTCTGGTTAACTTGCCTCGCAGAGTGAGAGAGGAGCACCTTGGGTGCCCTGGAAGGGCAAGAAAAGCAGGATGTAATAATACCATTTCGGCTAATATATGTTTTCTCACTGCTGCATGACAAACCACGCAGCCTCTTCTAGAAGCACTTAGGGCTGCATGGATTTTGTTAAATCTATTCATGGATTTTCATTCAGGTGTTTTTCATTCTGTTGACCATTCATTGATGTAGTCCGATTATTTTTTTGAAATGGACTATACAAGAGTTGAGTTCTTGTTTGAAAATGTGCACTTGTGCTAATGCGGATCAGTCCATGTGCACCCTTGTGCAAACACACATTTGTGCAAATCCCAGCCCAAAAGTGAAAGCTGGCAAGTGTGCAGAATTCGCATGACTTGGCAAAGGCAAAGAAGCTGCAAGTCATATCACGGAAGCCTGCATTCATTTCGGTCTGTTTCGGATTTCTGCAACTTCCCTACTGACACCCTGTCCTTCCTTTGTGTATTGTCACCCTATTTATTTTGTCGTGATAAGACTACCTGGTCAAGACAAACTGCCTGAGAGCCACTTGAAAGGAAGCAGGACTTTTATCCTCTTTCCTGAAGCCATTTCTCTGCAGGAATGCCTTTTGGGAGCCTTCATTAACACTAGCTCCCTTCTGCTTTCAAGTACCCCTGAACGAATGACCCTGCTAGTGGTGCAGTTTTTCTCTTCCTCCCCCTCTCCCTGCCCTCCCCTCTCCCTAACTTTGATTTGATCAGCCAAATCTGAAATGATGTGTGAAAGTAATGATATTTTGTAATTAAATCTCTGGTGATGGTGCCTCTAATTTGTGGTACATGCATTGTTCATAAGGAAAAAAGGCATCAATTCATTTTCTGACTGGCTACTCCTGGGACTCATAATTAGACCAAGCTCATCTTTTGCTGCCTTGCATATTAAGGAGCTGCTGAGATGCAAAGAGAATTTGGGAAGCTTAAAAAAATCAAGCAAAAAACCACAAGATCTAATAATGTTAGCTCAATTAGAACCATCAAGGGATTTGAAACATACATGCACATACATATGCAGAGATGGGACACAATCCACTGGGAACTTGTCTTGAACAAATCTCACTTAAATAAGAGTATCAAAGGAAGATATTACCATGTGCTGTTTAAAGCACATATACATTTCATATGTTTGTGATTTGTACTTGGATTGTTTCCATGTTCCTTTTCTCCAGTGACTTCCTTTTTTTAGTTCACGAAGACACTTTTTTCTTGTCTTTTTCTTGATTCGTCTCCTTTTCTCTGATTGCCCCTTATTTATGTGGTATTCTGCCTGTTGATTTGTTAAATCCTTCCCAGTTCTAAAGACTTCTAACTTTCAGTGAAATTATTCTCATTGTACGATTTCATTTCCTTCAGCCCCACCTTTTTCTTGCTTCCTTATTGTTTGTCTTATAAGTCATTTAGACATACAAGACACTGAGCCAGTAGATAGCATCTTGAGTATTTCAATATTTTGCAAAGCACCCAGTTATTTTAGGTATTGAAGAATAGCTGTCTTATTCTTGGCTGAATAACTCAGTATTCTTGGCACTGGTTGGCAGCAGTTGTCCAGAATTTTAGACAGATAAAGCTAAAGATATCTAAATATATCAAGAATTAAACCTAGAACATTTTGCATGAAGCATGTCTTGGCGAATAATAATAGCAGCAACAGACATTAAGAAAGAGAATTAAATTTGACTTGGAGAGCAACCCTACGGCCCTGGACAGATCCTAACTTGGAAGCAGAGCTCTGACTTCAGAGCCGAGAATCTGTGCTCCAACCATCTCCCTACTCACTGCTGCTGGGAAAATAACTGTGCCAGGTTGGTGACAGGGTAAAGCAGGCAGGTGGCTGAAAAAGTAGAATCCTTCCACCCCCTTCAAAGAATCCCAACAAGACTGCCAAAATTAATAAGTAGGAAAGTGAAGATTGCTTCTGCAGTCCCTCCTGCTTTGCATGGGATAATCTTTAGCTTCTGAGTTTGCAGAATGCAGATGCAAGCAAAATATTGCCCTTTGAACAGGAGAAAGAGAATTGTGCTTCCAAGTGAACAGGCATATGGTTTTCTTTCAGATGTCTTGACAAATGCTGATTTGTATTGGTCAAAAATGTTGTCTAAAATGGAAATTCCTTATCCATCTAGGGTTGATTCACACCACACTTTTTGGACCCAGATTTAACTGGAGTTGGACTATGCTAATATGGGATTAAAAATCATGAATGGTGAATGCATGTTTTAAATGGTCATGGTCTTGTACAGTAGAACACCAAGACAGCTGTTTCCTTTCAAGTCCTGTGCATAGTGGGATGAAAATAGCTCATCTAAATGCATACATTAGTTTTGATTTTAACATTTATTATATTTCATTCTGTTTTACATTTGTACACTGCTGTAAGAATTAATTTTATGGAATGTTTATTATGTGCAAACACAAATACGGCTGTCTGTTGGTACGTTTCACTGGGTTCTTAAGCTTTTAGACCTGGTGGACACATTTGGAATTTTGGAAGTGTCATGGTACCATGGTGGATATGGCTGCTCACAAACACTCCTTTTTTGGAAAACAAAATGGTAGTAACTAAAGAAAGCCAATAACTTGCCCGAACATATGAGTAACAGGCAGAACTATGGTTGGAGCTCCAAAACACAAAACCACTCTTTTGAATCAAATGTTGGAAATAAAGATGCCACTGAAGGGCAGCACTCCATTTTGCAGTATGCCAACCTCATATTTTTTTCAGTTTTATTTTTAAAATATCAGAATCAAATCTTGAGAAACATGGAGCCTGACAGGTTTCAGGATTGGTTTCTGGGGCATACATTAGTGCCCATGGGCACCCCACTAAATTGTGCCTCCATCTGTGCTCAGTCTTTACATTTGTGAACAACTACCAGTAAAGCCTCTGACTTCCCTTTAAAAGCAACCACACCCAGGCAAACTCTGTGCTCTGGAGCCTCTCACTGCTCAGAGAAGGAATGAGCATAACACTAAAAATGCAAAAGTTTATTCACACTTCAGCAGAAAAGCTTGAGAAATGGCTTGGGACCAGGATACCTAAAGGAACGCCTTTTTCCCTATATGACCTCCCACCCCCTAAGATCGGCAGCAGAGGCCCTCCTCTGGGAACCCTCTTTGAAAGAGGTCAGGAGGCAGAGTACTCGGAGGAGGGCTTTCTCTGCGGTGGCGCCCCGACTATGGAATGCGCTCCCTGGAGAGGTCTGCCTGGCACCGTCAGTATATGCTTTTCAGCACCAAGTCGAAACCTTTTTATTTGACCAATATTTTAACATATGGTGATTTTAATTGTGTTAGATTTATTTAAGTTTTTAAACGGATTAGTTTTATGTTCAGTGTGGAACAGTTAACTTATTTTATTTAGGATTGAAATATTGTTGTAAGCTGCCCAGAGACAACAGTAATGGATGGCGTACAAATTTTCTAAGTAAGTAAGTAAATAAATAAATAAATGCACTGCCCTTGTTTTGTAAGTAAGAGACACAATGCTTCAAGGTTGGGTCCCAGGATTGCTGGACAACTGTTACCAGTTTCAAGCACAGGCCATGCTGGCTTGGATCCAAGGTTGGGAATCCCTGGGATAATAAATTTGTTTGTTAAATCGAATTAAAAAGTGTTAATAATTACTAGAGCAGTAACTTTAAAAAGTACTGGTCAACATGCACATCATGCTAGTCTATGTCCACTAGTACAATGTGACTTTCTTCATTCATCCTCTGAACCATCTGCAAATGTGTTCTGGAGGGATTCCCAGCCCTTGAGAGCAGGTTTTAACATGGGGAGCTGCAGGGGGTAGGGCAAATCATCCTGCTCAGGGTTCTGCTGAGAAAGCTGGTTCCATCATCAGAATGCACTCTACTGAATACAATCTTTAATATTTATTTATAATAGGAGTGCTAATGAGAATGTGGCTGGCTGGCACCATCTAAGAAGAGGCATGCCCCCTCTTTTGCGGGGAGTGCCTCTTCTATACAT
>NW_025335889.1:5771003-5774941 GCF_004798865.1 Varanus komodoensis
TGCCTCTTCTATACATTCCTGCTTCTTTTAAAACAAAATAAGATTTTTCTTTTCTCAAATTGCAATTTTTACTAAAGCATGGTCAGATTTTGCCTGTGACCTTAAGCACAGTTTTCTGGGATAAAAACCCACTGAATACATTGAGACGTACTTTTTCTAGGGTTTTTCCTTGTCTTACTTGGAGATACCAGTGCTTGAACCTGGGACTTCTTGTGTCCAAAGCAGGTGATCAACCACTGAACTATAGCAACTATAGTCAATGGCCAGGAGGGCTGTAGTCCAAGACATCTGGATCATACCAGGTTGGGGAAGTCTGGCTTATGCCATGATGAATGCATTAGTCTTTAAGGTGCCACAAAGCTCTTTGTTGCTATAGCATAGCACAGGTGCATTTGCACTAAAGTGTGTCCCTGGACCAGCTTTCTGAAGCTTGCTTTGGGTTTGAATGTTTGTTTGTCTTGGTGGTTGAGGACACTGCTTTTTGTTTTAATGTCAGTGAGGTTATATGTCATTTATATGGAAGTAGGAGAATGTACACAACCTCACACTCCCATTTTTGCTATGCTTTCTCATTCCATTGCGGATCGTCTGCATGTTTGACCCTTTTAACAGCTAAGCACTCCTTGATGCCTTCCTAATGGGAGCAGCAGTGGCCATCATTCCTAACCAAGGAAGGTATCAACATTTCAAAACAGTTTAATTATTCTGAGAATGCTTAGCTATTAGCAGAGACAAGAGAGCTTAGGGCGATTTTTCAGCATTAATTTTCCATTTGAAATGAATTCCTTTTGGTTACACTTTTTAAATGTTTCTTTTAATTAGACGCAATTACTTCAGAAGAATCGCTTTTATTTCTATGCCTGAAATCTCAATGATAAAGCTGTTAACTGGCCAGGCTGAATGCTGTGTATGCCTCATTTAGCTGGTACACTAAAGTATATTGAACTAGGAAATTATACAGTGAATCAGCTATTAATTCATTTTATGATCCTTTCACTCTAACATCTTGAATGAGCTCTTCAGGGGGAAATTTAGTCACAATACATATAATTGTCCAACTATATATGTGCCACTCATTTACGACCGTAAGGTTACCGGCACTCTGGGTCTAATCGGAGTGCAACTGTGCAAGCAGAGTTGACTTCTGACTCTGGAGAATACTAAGGAGATCATTAATGTTCTTTTGACCAGAGAGAGCTGGACCACATATCATGTGTTTAGCAATGGAAATGAGTCGGAGAAGTTGCACACAAGCAGTTATGCCAGGCTTAATTTGAGCCGAGGGTTCACCAGGATGGTTCTCAGTGGCAGTTTGTCATCCTTGATCATAAGAAGGAGTGGCAAAGGAGAGATTGTCTCTGAGTACATGCAGAATTCATTTATAGGTTACAGCTTCCACAGTTAACTAGCAAATAGCATTGACATGGACCACAATGGGGAAAATACAGCACAGTGAGAGAGCCCATGCTTTGCATGCAGAAAGTACCAGATTTGGTGCCTGGCAGCTCCAGTTAAAAGAATCATTGGAAGATTATGGACTCCGATCTGGGAAAGATAGCTTCTTATGTTCCTAGAAGGCCTCTGCCTCTCAGTGGTTTTTATTAAACCCCATTAATGAAGGGGACCTTGATGTATGGACTTACAGATCCCTGTGATTAGGGTCATGTCTAGATCCATGGCAAGCATCAAGGGTATGGCTAAGCACCTGCTGAAGGCCTGGTGGTCCACTGACAAAAGGCCCCTGGAGTTCCTCCTCCTTCTCATTGCTTGTTCACCTGCTTCTTGCTCTGGCCCAGAATGCAGTGGTGCTAAGGAGGAATGATAACAAGAAAGGATGAGAAGCAGTAGCTGCTGGTCACAGTGAAAGGGAGAAAGACCACTGAGGCTGCCTTGCCCAAGGCACTACCTGGAACACCTCCAAATTATCTGGTTTAATTATCACCATAGCCATGAATTCAGGAATTCTCCCAGTAAGCCCCTCAGCCTGTGAAGTAGGTAATTTAGAAAAGTCCTCAAGGCCATCTTCAAAGTGGGGAGAGAAAACATCTGAAGCAAAGAATAAGGCTTCCGCAATGCTGATTGTCCTATGATTCTGCAATGAACTTCCACAAGATGTTATGGTTGGATTGCTCTTTCCTGGTGTTTAAAAGGTTGTGTACAGTCCACTTCTTCAAAAGGGCAGCTACGTTCTGAGAAGCACTCTAAACTGTGACCTACTGTTACCTCGATGGCTGTAACCAACCAGCCATTGAGGTTCTAACTAACCAGGAGTCTGTTACTGCCGTTACATGGATAATTGTATCTGGGCTGGCCATGTGCTGTTACCTTTTAGTTAGCTTCTCAGTGTTTAACCATTTCTGTCTGTGTATTCTTAACATGGAGCATTGCTCTAACTCAATGTGCTGGGGTGGTTAGAGTGTTGGGTTGAGAACCTGTGAGATCTGTGGGATTGAGATTCATGTCCTCACTCACCCATGAAGCTCACTGGGTGACTTTGGCCAAGTCACTCTCAGCCTAACCTACTTCACAGGGTTGTTGTGGTGGGGATAAAATGGAATGGAGGAGGTCCATGTAAGCCTCCTTGGGTTCCTCACAAGTTGAAAAAAGACAGGATATAAATGCAATGTAATAATCATTCCTCTGAATGTGAGCATCCCAGAAATCAAGAATATTATGTTCCTGCACCCCATTTCTAAGAGGTGAGACATTTCAGGAGTTGCGGTACCTATTCAGAGCTCAGTCTCCTGAGAAGGGGGACACCAGAGGCTTGTGGCATGTATTTCGTAAAAGTGTCCACCAGATGAAGGCCTACAACATGGCTAGTCCAAGAAACTGTGGCACCCCCTCAGCTGCTTTAGGGATTTCCTGCAAAGATGCAAAGTCAGCTCCTTCCGCCATCCGAGATCCAAACTCTCCAGACTGATCTTCTGCTGCAGCACAAGCCTCACTTGGCCACTTCCTTTGGCCTAGCAGAACAAACTAATGTTACCAGTTCAAGAGTTAGAAGGTTGGGGGAAATCATCATCAGTGGCACTGACTTGTAAACAATCCCTTGAAGATAATTCAAAGGGATCCCAAGCAAGTAACAATATAAACATTTTAGACAAATTTGCAATGACATTATTCTACCCACAGGTCCTTCCTGCCAGGTTGTACTAAGGGTTGCTGCAATAAAGTGTATGAAACATATTATCCCTTCTGTACAGTTTCACTTGAGTCTAAATGGGGATGTGAAAGGTAATCAGAGCTGATGCTAGCAGTAAAGCTCTAACTGCTGGTAACAAAGCTTTAGAAAAAGAATTTGAATGCAGGGAAAACTTTATATAATCCAGGAGGCCATCAAACAGTTGGTATTTAGGGGAAAGAAGACAGGAACATAGGAGGGGACTGTGGCTATCTATGGATCCCTGGAGGGCCTCATTAGAAACCCTGGGAGGAGTGGATTTGGCCCCCTGGTTTGAAATTCCCCACCTGACATACACAAATGAACAGGTCTGGACAAAGTTATTTTGCTGCCCAAGGTGAAGGGCAGGATGGTCGTATGCTCCCATATTGGCTGATTGTCTCATCTTTTTTCCATGCAAACCAGGACAACAGATCCTAACTAAAAGGCTTCATTGCAGGGGTGGGCAATTAATTTTCCTATGGGGCCATATGAGAAACTTTGACAGTTGTTAAGGGCCGGACCAATACACTTACAGCTCTGCTCAATATATATCTCTATAAAAACAGTAAATGAAACATTACAATGATACAATGAAAATGTGGAGCACGGAACAACACTATTTAATGAATATTCACAAAAACATTAACATTACATGAAAAGCAATAAATTCAATTCAATTTAGCAGATCCTTCAAAATAAAAGCAGTGCAGTTGTATTGCTTGCATCTATATTACGACGATATATATTTGCATCGACTTTTAATTTGCCAGTG
>NW_025335889.1:5775041-5778899 GCF_004798865.1 Varanus komodoensis
ATATATCTCTATAAAAACAGTAAATGAAACATTACAATGATACAATGAAAATGTGGAGCACGGAACAACACTATTTAATGAATATTCACAAAAACATTAACATTACATGAAAAGCAATAAATTCAATTCAATTTAGCAGATCCTTCAAAATAAAAGCAGTGCAGTTGTATTGCTTGCATCTATATTACGACGATATATATTTGCATCGACTTTTAATTTGCCAGTGACCTCATGCGGGCCAGTCAGGGTCAGCCATCGGGCCGGATGTGGCCCGCGGGCCATACAATGCCCAGGTCTGCTTTATTGTATTAATCCTGGCCAACCAAGTTGGCTTTGAAGTACAAATAAAGAGTACTGCATAAATCAATAACAAAAGAAACATGCAGAGTTAGAATACTAGCCATTAGAGAAATGCAACGTAATGATAAGAAGTTGGTTCCAGATTAAGGACCTCTCCTCTCTTCCAGGCTAAAATGAAAAAACCACGCCTTCAAGGCAGGTCCCCCTGCTTAAATGCAAATCACAAGCAGCAGCTGACAATTCTCAGTTGTCTGCTCTCTTCCCCTGATTCTGGACCCTGGGATTAGTGATGCATGGCCCAGTCTCCTCCTCATTAGCATGCTCACTAGGTTTTCCCACAATCTTTGAAACTGACTGATTCTCAGCAACTACCTGGCTTATCTCTGGCTTTGGCATTTCCATTGCAGAATTTGTTCTCAGAGCCCTTAAAGGCTATTTTGCTGGGAGAATGAGTGCAACCCCTGTACCCCTCCCAATTCTATGTACAAAGAACATTGGACTTTGGTTGGATGTTACTTCAACACACTCTCCTCCTGCACACTAAAGGGCAGCATACTACTTTAGGGGGCAGAGGGAAGACCATGTGGTGCGCCGAACCCCTTCTAGCTATTTAGCACCACTCCCATCTTTCTAGTGCCCTTGGTGAGAGGTGTCTGCTTCACTCCATCTAATTCTGGCTGAAAAGGGGTTTTGAGTACTTGAGTACTGAAATGCTTGATGCATGATGATGTCAGTTGATCCAGTTGCCCCTGTGGGTGGAAATATATCTGTTTTGTACAATAAATTTTACTTATGTTTGCATTACCTTTATTGTCCTTTTGGGATGCCACATTCTTTGCTAACCTGTTTATTTTTTCTCTTTTCTCTTCTGGAATTTCTCTCTCCTTTTGAGTTCAAGCTTAATCAGCTTCTTTTATTCCCTCAGGCAAGATGTTTTCTTTTGTAGCAGTTGGAAGAGGGAGGGGCCATCCATGAGAACTAGATGGTGGCAGCTCACCAAGTTGTGCCTACTAATTATAAATATTATTATTATATGCCAAATGCTGGCATAAATTGTGCAAAATGCCAAACTGATGCAGAAATCTCCTTCGCGTGGGTTTCAAGTTGTTTTTGTGACCTCAATCAAGATTTTCAATCTGCTTGTGTTTATCGATTGCATATGGAGAGAAGAAACACTTAGCATCTATATTTTCCCTGTTAAGATGGTTTTGTGTTGAAAGATTATAGATGGCAGCTCCCCAGGGTTCTTCTTTTTAACTGTCTTACATTTTAACAAAATGAAATCTAGTAAAAGTTCAGCAGAAGCCAAGTTTAAAACATGAGTTAATTTCAGTAAATAAAAACAATCAGAGTGACATAGACTATTTCTTTCCAGCCCTTTCTTCAGGTGTTCTCCAAAGGCTTTTCTAGGTGAGGCTTTTATTATGTACTTGTCATTTTTAATCATGGTTTATTAACTGTTTTTAAATGGCAGCATGACCTTCCAATTTGCTTTTGTGTCTAACCTGCAGTTTTATTGAGTATTTCAGAGTGGGGACAATGCCACATTCTGTTGCGAAAGTGAAAGAAAACATGGTTTCCTTTTGTGTGTTTGTACTATTCTGCTATACCGCAGTGTCATCTAGAGACCATGGAGTGGAAAAGTAGAAAAGAAAATGGTTCTCATTTGGATTTGAGTTCAGTAACAAAACTGAATATAGTTGCAGCAGACTACAGCTGTGTGACAATTTATGGTAAAAAAGCTCACAGATGTCATAGTAACATTTGAATTTGGAGATCAGGCATTGTGACTGGAATTTGTTGTTGTTCTTGTCATTTCCGACCTATGGCAAATTGTCCAGCAATCTTTCAGTGGATCCTAACCAACCTTCAGGTTCTAAGTGAATCATTTCTTAGCTAGGACAAATAAAATGTTTTGCAAGAATGGTTTAAGTTTTGGACTGGAGAGGCTGAAACTCTCTTGTTTGCCTGAGCCTGTAAAAACTCTTGTACGCATCTCCCGGCTCAACATGCTATTAATATTACCATTGTTTCTGGTGCCATGTACAGTGATGAAGTTGAGGGGAACCATTCAAAATGAAGTGTTGCTGTAATTGCATACAATAATTGGTAATTATTAACTAATTATATGCAGGGTGATGTGCGGAGGACAGATCACTTTCATTAGCAAGTTAAATGGAGTTTATATATATCTTTTTAAAGGAAAGACACAGGTGTACACAGGTTCATTAAAGTAACCAAAGGGACAAGCAGTGACTGACAGGCCCATTTTCAAATCTGTGGACCTGATTGTTCTCTGTGAGGGAGGGCAAGAATGGAATGTGGGATGGCCAACAGATTCAGATGTGGAACTCAAAAACCACTGCATGTAGTTTTTAAGAAATAAGGTAGACATAATCCTTCCTTTGGTCAGGTTGTATTTTGTATTCACCTCTATTAACCTGCTATCTTACCTACCTAAATATGATTGAAGCCTTGAGTAATAAGATATCGAGTATACGCACTCCATGTATTCACCCTGTTCTTGTGAGCCACCAAGAGGGCCTTTGGACTGTGGGGCAGCATACAAATGTAATAAATAAATGTAAATAATTTGTTAGTCACTGCTCCATAATCTCAAGATGACATACAAAGAAGTAAACCAATAAAATGGTTGCAAAAATCTTACAAAGAAAACAAGCCAACTACCTGAGAGGAAAGCAAAATGGAATATCATAGATTTTATACCTCTCTAGAAAGTCAGCAATGTGTGTGGAATCATGGATCAGTGTTCATTCTACATCTTTGAGGATATAAAGTCATTCTTGGGTGGTTTTAGTCAGGTTTAAGTGTTGAGCCATAAAAAGGAAGAGAGAGGGCTTAAAGTTACCCATCAGTTGTTAGCACTTGAACTTGGATGGCACACTGAGGCGAGACTCAGGTCACCTGGTTATGGTGTCCCCTTTATGCTGAAATGCTTTGCATTTCTATTTAAATGACAGTAATTATTCCTAAATGTGCATCTATACATATAAATTAGCATAGATGCATTTTATGCAAATCACTGTCCTCTTTCGTCCTCTTTTTTGATGATGCATAAGTGGCCATCCAGGATAAGCATCAAAGCTTTTGTGGTTGAACATTATGCTGCTTGTTTTCCCATGTCATTCAGGCCTTCTGATTCATTGCTTTCTGTAGCATGGGAAAAATGGAGTTGACTTTTTTAAAAAAGGAAAATAAACAGGACTAAAGCATCTGCTCTTCAGTAAAGAAGGTGAATGTCCTTTGCAAGCATGTAGGCCTGCCCTCGTTTTCTCCTGTTCATACTAGGCAGATCTGTCTCTGCAGTCTTGAAAAATATGATTCAGTAAAGTTATTGAGTGCTGGGCCTTCCCATTTGTCTTCAAATGGCCCTTAAGCCTTCCTTTTTTTCTATTGAGTTCCATCTCATTGACTTCCTATAAAGACTAATATAGAGTCACAAGTACAGAGGCATGCCTGGAATGTGAGACGTGCAACCTTCAAAAGAGGCCCCCAAGATCAAAGTTGAAGTCATTCGGACAATAGAAGACCAGGAGC